>NC_056437.1:1042249-1277249 GCF_018296145.1 Oncorhynchus tshawytscha | reverse complement strand
CTGTCTGTCTGTCTGTGTGTCTGTGTGTCTGTCTACTGCAGCAGTGGGAACATCAGATGTCATGCAGCTTTTAACAGATTATACAGAAAGCCTTTTGGATCCTGATCCTACAAAGTGTCAAATCTTCTTATCTCTCATGTTTTTCTCTGTTGATATCAGAGTGCCTCTAACAGATGTTTCCTAAATCATGTGTGATTGTTTACAGTGAGACCACTATACTTTAGTACACTTCCCCAAATGACACCCTATTCCATATGTAATCCACTATGTTTGACCTGGACCAGTAGGGAAAAATGCACCATTTGGGACACAGGCTTCCAAAGCTATAGAAAACAGAGCAATGATATGTGACGTAAAGCAGTTGGACTTGAACCTGACTGGTGTTGACCCTGACCCTAGCTGGCGTAGACCCTGACCCTAACTAGCGTTGGCCCTGACCTTAACTGGCGTTGGCCCTGACCCTAACTGGTGTTGACCCTATCTGGCGTAGACCCTGACTGGCGTTGACCCTGACCCTAACTGGCCTTGACCCTGACCCTAACTGGCATTGGTCCTGACCCTAACTGGCGTTGGCCCCGACCTAACTGGCGTAGACCCTGACCCTTACTGGCGTTGGCCCTGACCCTAACTGGCATTGACCCTGACCCTAACTGGCGTTGGCCCTGACACTAACTGGCGTTGGCCCTGACCTTAACTGGCATTGACCCTGACCCTAACTGGCGTTGACCCTGACCCTAACTGGCGTTGACCCTGACCCTAACGGGCGTTGGCCCTGACCCTAACTGGCGTTGACCCTGACCCTAACTAGCGTTGACCCTAACTGGCGTTGACACTGACTGGCGTTGACCCTGACCCTTACTGGCGTTGAACCTGACCTTAACTGGCGTAGACCCTGACCCTAACTGGCGTTGACCCTGACCCTAACTGGCATTGACCCTGACCCTAACTGGCATTGACCCTGACCCTAACTGGCATTGACCCTGACCCTAACTGGTGTTGACCCTAACTGGCGTTGGCCCTAATTAGCAGTGACCATGACCCTAACTAGCCTTGACCCTGACCATAACTGGCCTTGACCCTGACCCTAACTGGCGTTGACCCTGACCTAACTGGCATTGGCCCTGACCCTAACTGGCCTTGGCCCTGACCCTAACTGGCCTTGACCCTGACCCTAACTGGCCTTGACCCTGACCCTAACTGGCCTTGGCCCCATCAGTAACTGTCGTTGGCCCCGACCCTAACTGGCCTTGACCCTGACCCTAACTGGCCTTGACCCTGACCCTAACTGGCCTTGACCCTGACCCTAACTGGTGTTGGCCCCGACACTAACTGGCGTTGACCTAACTGGCGTTGACCCTGACCCTAACTGGAGTTGACCCTGACCCTAACTGGCGTTGACCCTGACCCTAACTGGCGTTGACCCTAACTGGCGTTGACCCTGACCTTAACTGGAATTGATCCTGACCCTAACTGGCGTGACCCTAACAGGCGTTGACCCTGACCCTAACTGGCATTGACCCTGACCCTAACTGGCATTGACCCTAACTGGCGTTGACCCTAAAGGGCGTTGACCCTGACCCAACTGGCGTTGACTTGACCCTAACTGGCGTTGACCCTGAACCTAACTGGCCTTGACCCTGACCCTAACTGGCATTGACCCTGACCCTAACTGGCCTTGACCCTGACCCTAACTGGCCTTGACCCTGACCTAACTGGCGTTGACCCTGACCCTAACTGGCGTTGACCCTGACCCTAACTGGCGTTGGCCCTGACCTAACTGGCGTTGAGCCTGACCCTAACTGGCGTTGACCCTAACTGGCGTTGACCCTGACTCTAACTGCCGTTGATCCTGACCCTAACTGGCGTTGACCCTGACCCTAACTGGCGTAGACCCTGACCCTAACTGGCATTGACCCTAACTGGCGTTGACCCTAACTGGCATTGACCCTAACTGGCATTGACCCTAACTGGCGTTGACCCTGACCCTAACTGGCGTAGACCCCGACCTAACTGGCGTTGATCCTGACCCTAACTGGCGTTGACCCTGACCCTAACTGGCGTAGACCCTGACCCTAATTGGCATTGACCCTGACCCTAACTGGCATTGACCCTAACTGGCCTTGACCCTGACTGGCGTTGACCCTGACCCTAATTGGCATTGACCCTGACCCTAACTAGCGTAGACCCTGACCCTAACTGGCGTTGCCCTGACCCTAACTGGCGTTGAGCCTGATCCTAACTGGCATTGACCTAACTGGCGTTGACCCTGACTCTAACTGCCGTTGATCCTGACCCTAACTGGCGTTGACCCTGACCCTAACTGGCGTAGACCCTGACCCTAACTGGCATTGACCCTAACTGGCGTTGACCCTAACTGGCATTGACCCTAACTGGCGTTGACCCTGACCCTAACTGGCGTAGACCCAGACTCTAACTGGCGTTGATCCTGACCCTAACTGGCGTTGACCCTGACCCTAACTGGCGTAGACCCTGACCCTAACTGGCATTGACCCTGACCCTAACTGGCATTGACCCTAACTGGCCTTGACCCTGACTGGCGTTGACCCTGACCCTAACTGGCATTGACCCTGACCCTAACTAGCATAGACCCTGACCCTAACTGGCATTGACCCTGACCCTAACTGGCATTGACCCTAACTGGCGTTGACCCTGACCCTGACTGGCGTTGACCCTGACCCTAACTGGCATTGAACCTGACCCTAACTGGGTTAACCCTAACTGGCGTTGACCCTAACTGGCGTTGACCCTGACCCTAACTGGCATTGACCCTGACCCTAACTGGCGTAGACCCTGACCTTAACTGGCCTTGACCCTGACCCTAACTGGCATTGACCCTGACCCTAACTGGCGTCGACCCTGACCCTAACTGGCGTCGACCCTGACCCTAACTGGCATAGACCCTGACCCTAACTGGCGTAGACCCTGACCCTAACTGGCCTTGACCCTGACCCTAACTGGCATTGACCCTGACCCTAACTGGCGTTGGCCCTGACCCTAACTGGCGTTGGCCCTGACCTTAACTGGCATTGACCCTGACCCTAACTGGCGTTGACCCTGACCCTAACTGGCGTTGACCCTGACCCTAACGGGCGTTGGCCCTGACCCTAACTGGCGTTGACCCTGACCCTAACTGGCGTTGACCCTAACCCTGAACTGGCGTTGACCCTGACCCTACTGGCGTTGAACCTGACCTTAACTGGCGTAGACCCTGACCCTAACTGGCGTTGACCCTGACCCTAACTGGCATTGACCCTGACCCTAACTGGCATTGACCCTGACCCTAACTGGCGTTGACCCTGACCCTAACTGGTGTTGACCCTAACTGGCGTTGGCCCTAATTAGCAGTGACCATGACCCTAACTAGCCTTGACCCTGACCATAACTGGCCTTGACCCTGACCCTAACTGGCGTTGACCCTGACCTAACTGGCATTGGCCCTGACCCTAACTGGCCTTGGCCCTGACCCCAACTGGCCTTGACCCTGACCCTAACTGGCCTTGACCCTGACCCTAACTGGCCTTGGCCCCGACCCTAACTGGCGTTGGCCCCGACCCTAACTGGCCTTGACCCTGACCCTAACTGGCCTTGACCCTGACCCTAACTGGCCTTGACCCTGACCCTAACTGGTGTTGGCCCCGACACTAACTGGCGTTGACCCTAACTGGCGTTGACCCTGACCCTAACTGGAGTTGACCCTGACCCTAACTGGCGTTGACCCTGACCCTAACTGGCGTTGACCCTAACTGGCGTTGACCCTGACCTTAACTGGAATTGATCCTGACCCTAACTGGCGTTGACCCTAACGGGCGTTGACCCTGACCCTAACTGGCATTGACCCTGACCCTAACTGGCATTGACCCTAACTGGCGTTGACCCTAAAGGGCGTTGACCCTGACCCAACTGGCGTTGACCCTGACCCTAACTGGCGTTGACCCTGAACCTAACTGGCCTTGACCCTGACCCTAACTGGCATTGACCCTGACCCTAACTGGCCTTGACCCTGACCCTAACTGGCCTTGACCCTGACCCTAACTGGCGTTGACCCTGACCCTAACTGGCGTTGACCCTGACCCTAACTGGCGTTGGCCCTGACCCTAACTGGCGTTGAGCCTGATCCTAACTGGCGTTGACCCTAACTGGCGTTGGCCCTGACTCTAACTGCCGTTGATCCTGACCCTAACTGGCGTTGACCCTGACCCTAACTGGCGTAGACCCTGACCCTAACTGGCATTGACCCTAACTGGCGTTGACCCTAACTGGCATTGACCCTAACTGGCGTTGACCCTGACCCTAACTGGCGTAGACCCCGACTCTAACTGGCGTTGATCCTGACCCTAACTGGCGTTGACCCTGACCCTAACTGGCGTAGACCCTGACCCTAATTGGCATTGGCCCTGACACTAACTGGCATTGACCCTAACTGGCCTTGACCCTGACTGGCGTTGACCCTGACCCTAATTGGCATTGACCCTGACCCTAACTAGCGTAGACCCTGACCCTAACTGGCGTTGGCCCTGACCCTAACTGGCGTTGAGCCTGATCCTAACTGGCGTTGACCCTAACTGGCGTTGACCCTGACCTAACTGCCGTTGATCCTGACCCTAACTGGCGTTGACCCTGACCCTAACTGGCGTAGACCCTGACCCTAACTGGCATTGACCCTAACTGGCGTTGACCCTAACTGGCATTGACCCTAACTGGCGTTGACCCTGACCCTAACTGGCGTAGACCCTGACCCTAATTGGCATTGACCCTGACCCTAACTGGCATTGACCCTAACTGGCCTTGACCCTGACTGGCGTTGACCCTGACCCTAATTGGCATTGACCCTGACCCTAACTAGCGTAGACCCTGACCCTAATTGGCATTGACCCTGACCCTAACTGGCATTGACCCTAACTGGCGTTGACCCTGACCCTGACTGGCGTTGACCCTGACCCTAACTGGCATTGAACCTGACCCTAACTGGCGTTAACCCTAACTGGCGTTGACCCTATCTGGCGTTGACCCTGACCCTAACTGGCATTGACCCTGACCCTAACTGGCGTAGACCCTGACCTTAACTGGCCTTGACCCTGACCCTAATTGGCATTGACCCTGACCCTAACTGGCGTCGACCCTGACCCTAACTGGCGTCGACCCTGACCCTAACTGGCATAGACCCTGACCCTAACTGGCGTAGACCCTGACCCTAACTGGCATTGACCCTGACTCTAACTGGCGTAGACCCTGACCCTAACAGGCGTTGACTGTTAATTCTATAGTAGGATGAGGAAGAGACAGACTGTTAATTCTATAGTAGGATGAGGAAGAGACAGACTGTTAATTCTATAGTAGGATGAGGAAGAGACAGACTGTTAATTCTATAGTAGGATGAGGAAGAGACAGACTGTTAATTCTATAGTAGGATGAGGAAGAGACAGACTGTTAATTCTATAGTAGGATGAGGAAGAGAGAGACTGTTAATTATGTAGTAGGATGAGGAAGAGACAGACTGTTAATTATATAGTAGGATGGGGAAGAGACAGACTGTTAATTATATAGTAGGATGGGGAAGAGACAGACTGTTAATTATATAGTGTGCATCAAGAATGGTCCACCAACCAAAGGATGTCCAGACAACTTGACACAACTGTGGGAAGCATTGGTGTCAACATGGTCCAGCATTCCTGTGGAACGCTTTCGACTCCTTGTAGAGTCCATGCCCCAATGAATTGAGGCCGTTCTGAGGGCAAAGGGGGTTGGAACTCAAGATTTGGAAGGTTATGTACACTCAGTGAACTATAGGATCTCTTTTCTCTGTACGTTGATTGTCCTTGAGAGAGAGGGCAGACATAAAAACATGCTGTCATACAGCTGCTGACTTCTGAACGTCTAGCAGGACTGGAAGAGCTGCAAACGTGGTTTGTTGTTTAAAAACAGAAAGTAAAAAGTTCACGTCTGTAGTTAACTGTGTTTTTATACTCAACATTCTCAGGAAAATACATGCAATTATTTAACCTACCTGCTGTAACGACCTGCGCTCTGATTTCTACCAGAGAGAGAGAGTTATTTGCTGAACTTAGCCAGGGTTCAGTCCTGCAGATGAGGGTTGTTAAAATGGTCAGAGTTCACAGTGTCAGTCAGTCCACTCTGCTACATCACCGATCTCTTTTAAATTATCGCATTTCTGCAGCCAGAGAAAATAATTGATTTAAAAATGGGACAGGCTACTTAAGAGAGATTGACAATGTGGCCAGTCGGGCGTTAAATTGAAAAAAGAGGGAGTTTAATTTTGAACTTAGACGATGACACTTCAGGGAGGATAATTAAAAAGACATTATCACAAACACAACATATGGCGTGGTGTGGCCATGGAGTCATGGATACAGTTCTAATCCCAGCTAGCACATTACATTTCTTACAGCTTGGTGAGCGTGTGGTTGTCCTATGATAATTTGGCGTACAACCTGCCCGCAGCATTCTGGGAATGGTGCAGGATAGTTGCTTGGCTATAGAACATTCTCACCACATTTAAGGAACTTGAATAAATAAGATCATTTTCTTGGTATTTCATTACTTTAACACATGTAATATATTAAAATATGTATTTTTACTATTCAATTTCACACTCGCAACCCCCCCCAAAACCTTCCTACGACCCCCAGCAATAGAACCACTGACATCCCACTGACTCAACTCAAGGTCAAACTTATGTTTTTCGACTATAGACTATGCCTTGTTGGGTTGTTAACTCAGAAAACCTGTATATTGGGTTTCTTACCAGTATTGTTTGTTAATGAGGTGTGATGGCAGTGTGTTAGTGAGGCAGATATGAGACTGATCTCATCTCAAGGTCACACAGTCTGGTAGTCTGTCCAAACACTGATACAGGTCC
Organism: Oncorhynchus tshawytscha; assembly: GCF_018296145.1. Lineage (NCBI taxonomy): Eukaryota > Metazoa > Chordata > Actinopteri > Salmoniformes > Salmonidae > Oncorhynchus > Oncorhynchus tshawytscha. The sequence goes on along the minus strand of NC_056437.1, from coordinate 1,270,351 downwards.
AAACTAGGGACATATTTAACATTTTCCTCAACATCAACTATGACATTGTCAAATATAATATTTCAGAATAATGTGTATTGGGGTTCATATTAGTCTTTCATCTTGGAAAGAGTACTTCCTTTGACTCCATGTCTCTTGATTGGGGAATGAATACAGACATAACACATCAAAGATTTTAGACTTCAGTAAAAATCTGTCCAGAACTACTAGATTTTAGACTTCAGTAAAGATCTGTCCAGAACCACTAGATTTTAGACTTCAGTAAAGATCTGTCCAGTTCTACTAGATTTTAGACTTCAGTATAGATCTGTCCAGAACTACTAGATTTTAGACTTCAGTAAAGTCCAGAACTACGAGCCAATCACTGATAGACTATTCTCTGCAAGTAAATCATTTAAGACAGGATTGTTTAGAGAACATAAAAGATAAGTCATTTAAGATGGTTAAAGATGGTGGGGAGGCAGTGGCATCCATTAGTGGTAATAATTATATAGTAGGATGGGGAAGAGACAGACTGTTAATTCTATAGTAGGATGAGGAAGAGACAGACTGTTAATTATATAGTAGGATGAGGAAGAGACAGACTGTTAATTATATAGTAGGATGAGGAAGAGACAGACTGTTAATTCTATAGTAGGATGAGGAAGAGACAGACTGTTAATTATATAGTAGGATGAGGAAGAGACAGACTGTTAATTATATAGTAGGATGAGGAAGAGACAGACTGTTAATTATATAGTAGGATGAGGAAGAGACAGATTGTTAATTATATAGTAGGATGAGGAAGAGACAGACTGTTAATTATATAGTAGGATGAGGAAGAGACAGATTGTTAATTATATAGTAGGATGAGGAAGAGACAGACTGTTAATTATATAGTAGGATGAGGAAGAGACAGACTGTTAATTATATAGTAGGATGAGGAAGAGACAGACTGTTAATTATATAGTAGGATGAGGAAGAGACAGACTGTTAATTCTATAGTAGGATGAGGAAGAGACAGACTGTTAATTATATAGTAGGATGGGTAGAGACAGACTGTTAATTCTATAGTAGGATGAGGAAGAGACAGACTGTTATTTCTATAGTAGGATGAGGAAGAGACAGACTGTTAATTCTATAGTAGGATGAGGAAGAGACAGACTGTTAATTCTATAGTAGGATGGGTAGAGACAGACTGTTAATTCTATAGTAGGATGAGGAAGAGACAGACTGTTATTTCTATAGTAGGATGAGGAAGAGACAGACTGTTAATTCTATAGTAGGATGAGGAAGAGACAGACTGTTAATTCTATAGTAGGATGAGGAAGAGACAGACTGTTCATTCTATAGTAGGATGAGGAAGAGACAGACTGTTATTTCTATAGTAGGATGAGGAAGAGACAGACTGTTAATTCTATAGTAGGATGAGGAAGAGACAGACTGTTAATTCTATAGTAGGATGAGGTAGAGACAGACTGTTAATTCTATAGTAGGATGAGGAAGAGACAGACTGTTAATTCTATAGTAGGATGAGGAAGAGACAGACTGTTAATTCTATAGTAGGATGAGGTAGAGACAGACTGTTAATTCTATAGTAGGATGAGGAAGAGACAGACTGTTAATTCTATAGTAGGATGAGGTAGAGACAGACTGTTAATTCTATAGTAGGATGAGGAAGAGACAGACTGTTAATTCTATAGTAGGATGAGGAAGAGACAGACTGTTAATTCTATAGTAGGATGAGGAAGAGACAGACTGTTAATTATATAGTAGGATGGGTAGAGACAGACTGTTAATTATATAGTAGGATGGGTAGAGACAGACTGTTAATTATATAGTAGGATGGGTAGAGACAGACTGTTAATTATATAGTAGGATGAGGAAGAGACAGACTGTTAATTCTATAGTAGGATGAGGAAGAGACAGACTGTTAATTATATAGTAGGATGAGGAAGAGACAGACTGTTAATTCTATAGTAGGATGAGGAAGAGACAGACTGTTAATTCTATAGTAGGATGAGGAAGAGACAGACTGTTAATTCTATAGTAGGATGAGGAAGAGACAGACTGTTAATTATATAGTAGGATGAGGAAGAGACAGACTGTTAATTATATAGTAGGATGAGGAAGAGACAGACTGTTAATTCTATAGTAGGATGAGGAAGAGACAGACTGTTAATTCTATAGTAGGATGAGGAAGAGACAGACTGTTAATTCTATAGTAGGATGAGGAAGAGACAGACTGTTAATTCTATAGTAGGATGAGGAAGAGACAGACTGTTAATTCTGGAGACTGTCTTATTCTCTTATTCCCAAATGCCACCCTGTCCCAGTTTTAGTGCACTAGTAGTGCTGGGAAGTGGATGGGAAGTGAAGTACATCATTCATAATTAACCCTCCTGCTGTGTTCCTTTTTGAATTTGACCAATTTAAAAGTTTTCTCTCTGAAAAATGTAGTTAATGTAATTTGATTGTCATAAGGTTTGATGACTTTGTCTACACAGGGCATCTGAACACACAAAATACATATGGATGATTTTCATTACATTTTGGGTGTTTTATTTAACTTTTGTACACCAGTGGTGTTCCCAGTCAAAAATGACCAGTCATGATAAATGAATGGGTGAGATTACAATTAGTGTATAAAATTGAGTTCAGGCACATTCCAATTCATCAGATGGACACACTTCCTCTCCCAGACCCCCACAAGCATGTCTGTTTGAGCACACACACACACACACACACACACACACACACACACACACACACACACACACACACACACACACACACACACACACACCCCTCACTCCCCTTCTTGGCTACCATGGCAACCCCCACGGGAACCTTTCCCTAATAGAATCTTTCCCCCATGTGATCCACACCTGTTGGCATTCTCACAAACAATCACAACATAATTAAACAACATCACAATGACCAACTTTACCTGATTAATAATTAAACAACATCACAATTACCAACTTTACCTGATTAATAATTAAACAACATCACAATGACCAACTTTACCTAATTAATAATTAAACAACGTCACAATGACCAACTTTACCTGATTAATAATTAAACAACATCACAATGACCAACTTTACCTAATTAATAATTAAACAACGTCACAATGACCAACTTTACCTGATTAATAATTAAACAACATCACAATGACCAACTTTACCTGATTAATAATTAAACAACATCACAATGACCAACTTTACCTGATTAATAATTAAACAACATCACAATGACCAACTTTACCTGATTAATAATTAAACAACATCACAATGACCAACTTTACCTGATTAATAATTAAACAACATCACAATGACCAACTTTACCTGATTAATAATTAAACAACGTCACAATGACCAACTTTACCTGATTAATAATTAAACAACATCACAATGACCAACTTTACCTGATTAATAATTAAACAACGTCACAATGACCAACTTTACCTGATTAATAATTAAACAACATCACAATGACCAACTTTACCTGATTAATAATTAAACAACATCACAATGACCAACTTTACCTGATTAATAATTAAACAACGTCACAATGACCAACTTTACCTGATGCTGGACCAATACGATAGTAACCATACAATTTATATGCAAGGCAATGCTGTGGTTTATACAGATCATGTGGTGGGTCTACAGTACGGTGGCCCAATCTGAACACAAAGCACAAGGACAAAAGACAGACAGAGTCTTGGTGGGTCTACAGTACGGTGGCCCAATCTGAACACAAAGCACAAGGACAAAAGACAGACAGAGTCTTGGTGGGTCTACAGTACGGTGGCCCAATCTGAACACAAAGCACAAGGACAAAAGACAGACAGAGTCTTGGTGGGTCTACAGTACGGTGGCCCAATCTGAACACAAAGCACAAGGACAAAAGACAGACAGAGTCTTGGTGGGTCTACAGTACGGTGGCCCAATCTGAACACAAAGCACAAGGACAAAAGACAGACAGAGTCTTGGTGGGTCTACAGTACGGTGGCCCAATCTGAACACAAAGCACAAGGACAAAAGACAGACAGAGTCTTGGTGGGTCTACAGTACGGTGGCCCAATCTGAACACAAAGCACAAGGACAAAAGACAGACAGAGTCTTGGTGGGTCTACAGTACGGTGGCCCAATCTGAACACAAAGCACAAGGACAAAAGACAGACAGAGTCTTGGTGGGTCTACAGTACGGTGGCCCAATCTGAACACAAAGCACAAGGACAAAAGACAGACAGAGTCTTGGTGGGTCTACAGTACGGTGGCCCAATCTGAACACAAAGCACAAGGACAAAAGACAGACAGAGTCTTGGTGGGTCTACAGTACGGTGGCCCAATCTGAACACAAAGCACAAGGACAAAAGACAGACAGAGTCTTGGTGGGTCTACAGTACGGTGGCCCAATCTGAACACAAAGCACAAGGACAATCTGAACACAAAGCACAAGGAAAAGACAGACAGAGTCTTGGTGGGTCTACAGTACGGTGGCCCAATCTGAACACAAAGCACAAGGACAAAAGACAGACAGAGTCTTGGTGGGTCTACAGTACGGTGGCCCAATCTGAACACAAAGCACAAGGACAAAAGACAGACAGAGTCTTGGTGGGTCTACAGTACGGTGGCCCAATCTGAACACAAAGCACAAGGACAAAAGACAGACAGAGTCTTGGTGGGTCTACAGTACGGTGGCCCAATCTGAACACAAAGCACAAGGACAAAAGACAGACAGAGTCTTGGTGGGTCTACAGTACGGTGGCCCAATCTGAACACAAAGCACAAGGACAAAAGACAGACAGAGTCTTGGTGGGTCTACAGTACGGTGGCCCAATCTGAACACAAAGCACAAGGACAAAAGACAGACAGAGTCTTGGTGGGTCTACAGTACGGTGGCCCAATCTGAACACAAAGCACAAGGACAAAAGACAGACAGAGTCTTGGTGGGTCTACAGTACGGTGGCCCAATCTGAACACAAAGCACAAGGACAAAAGACAGACAGAGTCTTGGTGGGTCTACAGTACGGTGGCCCAATCTGAACACAAAGCACAAGGACAAAAGACAGACAGAGTCTTGGTGGGTCTACACGGTGGCCCAATCTGAACACAAAGCACAAGGACAAAAGACAGACAGAGTCTTGGTGGGGTGGCCCAATCTGAACACAAAGCACAAGGACAAAAGACAGACAGAGTCTTGGTGGGTCTACAGTACGGTGGCCCAATCTGAACACAAAGCACAAGGACAAAAGACAGACAGAGTCTTGGTGGGTCTACAGTACGGTGGCCCAATCTGAACACAAAGCACAAGGACAAAAGACAGACAGAGTCTTGAGCCTCTGCCAGGACAGAGGAAGGTTACCTTCATAATCATGACCCACATCTGCCTGGTGATCAGCTATGATTCTGATAATCACTGACTCTAAATAATCACTGACTCTAAATAATCACGGACTCTAAATAATCACTGACTCTAAATAATCACTGACTCTAAATAATCACTGACTCTAAATAATTACTGACTCTAAATAATCACTGACTCTAAATCATCACTGACTCTAAATCATCACTGACTCTAAATCATCACTGACTCTAAATAATCACGGACTCTAAATAATCACTGACTCTAAATCATCACTGACTCTAAATCATCACTGACTCTAAATAATCACTGACTCTAAATAATCACTGACTCTAAATCATCACTGACTCTAAATAATCACTAACTCTAAATAATCACTGACTCTAAATCATCACTGACTCTAAATTATCACTGACTCTAAATAATCACTGACTCTAAATAATCACTGACTCTAAATCATCACTGACTCTAAATAATCACTGACTCTAAATAATCACTGACTCTAAATCATCACTGACTCGAAATAATCACTGACTCTAAATAATCACTGACACGAAATAATCAGGTACAGCGATATAGCCACAACCAGGGTTCTGGTCTAAAGTAGTGCACTATATTGGGAACAGGATACCATTCGGGACTCATACAGACACTAAATAATGAGGGTATCAGATGGGACTCATTCAGACACTAAATAATCAGGGCTATACAAGCAGAGTACTATCATGTCCTCAGTGGACTGTGAGGAACGTGGGTTAGCACTCTTAAAGCTCTTAAAAATGTATTTACCAACCCCAGATATCCCCTTTTAAAGCCTTCCACGAGGACAACAGACACTTCAGCTCTTCTATCAGCAACTGAATGTCAACAGCAACAATCAACACTAAAACACGCACTAAAACACACTCTCAAACACACTCTCAAACACACTCTCAAACACACTCTCAAACACACACTCAAACACACTCTCAAACACGCACTAAAACACACACTCAAACACACTCTCAAACATACACTAAACCTCAAACACACACTCAAACACACACTCAAACACACACTAAAACACACACTAAAACACACACTCAAACACACACTAAACCTCAAACACACACTCAAACACACACTCAAACACACACTAAAACACACACTCAAACACACACTAAAACACACACTAAAACACACACTCAAACACTAAAACACACACTCAAACACACATTAAACCTCAAACACACACTCATACAGTACGCAGCACCACTGTTGAAACAGGACAGGGACTATTTACAGACACACAGACAGGAGACGGGAGACAGGAGGCAGGAGACAAGAGACAAGAGACAAGAGACAAGAGACAGGAGGCAGGAGACAGGAGACAGGAGACAAGAGACAGGAGACAAGAGACAGGAGACAAGAGACAAGAGGCAGGAGACAAGAGACAGGAGACAGGAGACAGGAGACAGGAGACAGGAGACAAGAGGCAGGAGACAAGAGGCAGGAGGCAGAAGACAGGAGACAAGAGACGGGAGGCAGGGAGGCGGGAGGCGGGAGACACGGGAGACAGGAGACAGGAGAGACAGGAGACGGGAGACAAGAGACGGGAGACGGGAGACAGGAGGCGGGAGCGGGAGACGGGAGACGGGAGACGGGAGACGGGAGAGGCAGGAGACAGGGAGACAGGAGACAGGAGACAGGAGACAGGAGACAGGAGGCAGGAGACAAGAGACAAGAGACAGGAGGCAGGAGACAGGAGACAGGAGACAGGAGACAGGAGACAGGAGACAGGAGACAGGAGACAGGAGACAGGAGGCAGGAGACAGGAGGCAGGAGGCAGGAGGCAGGAGGCAGGAGGCAGGAGGCAGGAGACAGGAGACAGGAGATAGGAGACAGGAGGCAGGAGACAAGAGACAGGAGACAGGAGGCAGGGGGTACCGGTACAGAGTTAATGTGGAGACTATATACAGGGGGTACCGGTACAGAGTTAATGTGGAGACTATATACAGGGGGTACTGGTACAGAGTCAATGTGGAAGCTATATACAGGGGGTAGCAGTACAGAGTCAATGTGGAGGCTATATACAGGGTGTACCGGTACATAGTCAATGTGGAGGCTATATACAGGGGGACACCAGTACAGAGTCAATGTGGTGGCTATATACAGGGTATACCGGTACAGAGTCAATGTGGAGGCTATATACAGGGGGATACCAATACAGAGTCAATGTGGAGGCTATATACAGGTTGTTACAGTACAGAGTCAATGTGGAGGCTATATACAGGGGGTACCAGTACAGAGTCAGTGTGGAGGCTATATACAGGTTGATACAGTACAGAGTCAATGTGGAGGCTATATACAGGGGGGTACCAGTACAGAGTCAATGTGGAGGCTATATACAGGGGGTTACGGTACAGAGTCAATGTGGAGGCTATATACAGGGTGTTACGGTACAGAGTCAATGTGGAGGCTATATACAGGGTGTTACGGTACAGAGTCAATGTGGAGGCTATATACAGGGTGTTACGGTACAGAGTCAATGTGGAGGCTATATACAGGGTGTTACGGTACAGAGTCAATGTGGAGGCTATATACAGGGGGTACTGGTACAGAGTCAATGTGGAGGCTATATACAGGGTGTACCGGTACAGAGTCAATGTGGAGGCTATATACAGGGGGTACCGGTACAGAGTCAATGTGGAGGCTATATACAGGGTGTTACGGTACAGAGTCAATGTGGAGGCTATATACAGGGTGTTACGGTACAGAGTCAATGTGGAGGCTATATACAGGGTGTTACGGTACAGAGTCAATGTGATTAATGGCGCCGGAAGAAATGCAGCAGTTTTACGGGCGCCCAACCAAATGTGCTGCTATGTGGGGTTTTTGCATTATTTGTAACTTATTTTGTACATAATGTTTCTGCAACCGTATCTTATGGCAAAACAGAGCTTCTGGACATCAGGACAGCGATCACTCACCTCGGATTAGACAAAGATTTTGTCTTCAACAAGCAGGACGCACAGGATGTACTTCAGACACCCGACGAGGCCGAAATCCCCGTTATTGGCAAGAGGAAGAGACGCAGGTACAGAGGACACAGAGCGGGATGAGAGGAAGAGACGCAGGTACAGAGGACACAGAGCGGGGTGAGAGGAAGAGACGCAGGTACAGAGGACACAGAGCAAGATGAGAGGAAGAGACGCAGGGACAGAGGACACAGAGCAAGATGAGAGGAAGAGACGCAGGTACAGAGGACACAGAGCTGGATGAGAGGAAGAGACGCAGGTACAGAGGACACAGAGCGGGGTGAGAGGAAGAGACGCAGGTACAGAGGACACAGAGCAAGATGAGAGGAAGAGACGCAGGTACAGAGGACACAGAGCTGGGTGAGAGGAAGAGACGCAGGTACAGAGGACACAGAGCGGGATGAGAGGAAGAGACGCAGGTACAGAGGACACAGAGCGGGATGAGAGGAAGAGACGCAGGTACAGAGGACACAGAGCGGGATGAGAGGAAGAGACGCAGGTACAGAGGACACAGAGCGGGATGAGAGGAAGAGACGCAGGTACAGAGGACACAGAGCGGGATGAGAGGAAGAGACGCAGGTACAGAGGACACAGAGCGGGGTGAGAGGAAGAGACGCAGGTACAGAGGACACAGAGCGGGATGAGAGGAAGAGACGGAGGTACAGAGGACACAGAGCGGGATGAGAGGAAGAGACGCAGGTACAGAGGACACGAGCTGGGTGAGAGGAAGAGACGCAGGTACAGAGGACACAGAGCGGGATGAGAGGAAGAGACGCAGGTACAGAGGACACAGAGCGGGGTGAGAGGAAGAGACGCAGGTACAGAGGACACAGAGCGGGATGAGAGGAAGAGACGCAGGTACAGAGGACACAGAGCGGGATGAGAGGAAGAGACGCAGGTACAGAGGACACAGAGCTGGGTGAGAGGAAGAGACGCAGGTACAGAGGACACAGAGCTGGGTGAGAGGAAGAGACGCAGGTACAGAGGACACAGAGCTGGGTGAGAGGAAGAGACGCAGGTACAGAGGACACAGAGCGGGATGAGAGGAAGAGACGCAGGTACAGACGACACAGAGCGGGATGAGAGGAAGAGACGCAGGTACAGAGGACACAGAGCGGGATGAGAGGAAGAGACGCAGGTACAGAGGACACAGAGCTGGATGAGAGGAAGAGACGCAGGTACAGAGGACACAGAGCTGGGTGAGAGGAAGAGACGCAGGTACAGAGGACACAGAGCGGGATGAGAGGAAGAGACGCAGGTACAGAAGACACAGAGCTGGGTGAGAGGAAGAGACGCAGGTACAGAGGACACAGAGCTGGGTGAGAGGAAGAGACGCAGGTACAGAAGACACAGAGCTGGGTGAGAGGAAGAGACGCAGGTACAGAGGACACAGAGCTGGGTGAGAGGAAGAGACGCAGGTACAGAGGACACAGAGCGGGATGAGAGGAAGAGACGCAGGTACAGAGGACACAGAGCGGGATGAGAGGAAGAGACGCAGGTACAGAGGACACAGAGCGGGATGAGAGGAAGAGACGCAGCTACAGAGGACACAGAGCGGGATGAGAGGAAGAGACGCAGGTACAGAGGACACAGAGCGGGATGAGAGGAAGAGACGCAGGTACAGAGGACACAGAGCGGGTGAGAGGAAGAGACGCAGGTACAGAGGACACAGAGCGGGATGAGAGGAAGAGACGCAGGTACAGAGGACACAGAGAGCGGGGTGAGAGGAAGAGACGCAGGTACAGAGGACACAGAGCTGGGTGAGAGGAAGAGACGCAGGTACAGAGGACACAGAGCTGGGTGAGAGGAAGAGACGCAGGTACAGAGACACAGAGCTGGGTGAGAGGAAGAGACGCAGGTACAGAGGACACAGAGCTGGGTGAGAGGAAGAGACGCAGGTACAGAGGACACAGAGCGGGATGAGAGGAAGAGACGCAGGTACAGAGGACACAGAGCGGGATGAGAGGAAGAGACGCAGGTACAGAAGACACAGAGCTGGGTGAGAGGAAGAGACGCAGGTACAGAGGACACAGAGCTGGGTGAGAGGAAGAGACGCAGGTACAGAGGACACAGAGCTGGATGAGAGGAAGAGACGCAGGTACAGAGGACACAGAGCTGGGTGAGAGGAAGAGACGCAGGTACAGAGGACACAGAGCGGGATGAGAGGAAGAGACGCAGGTACAGAAGACACAGAGCTGGGTGAGAGGAAGAGACGCAGGTACAGAGGACACAGAGCTGGGTGAGAGGAAGAGACGCAGGTACAGAAGACACAGAGCTGGGTGAGAGGAAGAGACGCAGGTACAGAGGACACAGAGCTGGGTGAGAGGAAGAGACGCAGGTACAGAGGACACAGAGCGGGATGAGAGGAAGAGACGCAGGTACAGAGGACACAGAGCGGGATGAGAGGAAGAGACGCAGGTACAGAGGACACAGAGCGGGATGAGAGGAAGAGACGCAGCTACAGAGGACACAGAGCGGGATGAGAGGAAGAGACGCAGGTACAGAGGACACAGAGCGGGATGAGAGGAAGAGACGCAGGTACAGAGGACACAGAGCTGGGTGAGAGGAAGAGACGCAGGTACAGAGGACACAGAGCTGGGTGAGAGGAAGAGACGCAGGTACAGAGGACACAGAGCTGGGTGAGAGGAAGAGACGCAGGTACAGAAGACACAGAGCTGGGTGAGAGGAAGAGACGCAGGTACAGAGGACACAGAGCTGGGTGAGAGGAAGAGACGCAGGTACAGAGGACACAGAGCGGGATGAGAGGAAGAGACGCAGGTACAGAGGACACAGAGCGGGATGAGAGGAAGAGACGCAGGTACAGAAGACACAGAGCTGGGTGAGAGGAAGAGACGCAGGTACAGAGGACACAGAGCGGGATGAGAGGAAGAGACGCAGGTACAGAGGACACAGAGCGGGTGAGAGGAAGAGACGCAGGTACAGAGGACACAGAGCTGGGTGAGAGGAAGAGACGCAGGTACAGAGGACACAGAGCGGGATGAGAGGAAGAGACGCAGGTACAGAAGACACAGAGCTGGGTGAGAGGAAGAGACGCAGGTACAGAGGACACAGAGCTGGGTGAGAGGAAGAGACGCAGGTACAGAAGACACAGAGCTGGGTGAGAGGAAGAGACGCAGGTACAGAGGACACAGAGCTGGGTGAGAGGAAGAGACGCAGGTACAGAAGACACAGAGCTGGGTGAGAGGAAGAGACGCAGGTACAGAGGACACAGAGCTGGGTGAGAGGAAGAGACGCAGGTACAGAGGACACAGAGCGGGATGAGAGGAAGAGACGCAGGTACAGAGGACACAGAGCGGGATGAGAGGAAGAGACGCAGGTACAGAGGACACAGAGCGGGATGAGAGGAAGAGACGCAGGTACAGAGGACACAGAGCGGGATGAGAGGAAGAGACGCAGGTACAGAGGACACAGAGCGGGATGAGAGGAAGAGACGCAGGTACAGAGGACACAGAGCGGGTGAGAGGAAGAGACGCAGGTACAGAGGACACAGAGCGGGATGAGAGGAAGAGACGCAGGTACAGAGGACACAGAGCTGGGTGAGAGGAAGAGACGCAGGTACAGAGGACACAGAGCTGGGTGAGAGGAAGAGACGCAGGTACAGAGGACACAGAGCTGGGTGAGAGGAAGAGACGCAGGTACAGAGGACACAGAGCTGGGTGAGAGGAAGAGACGCAGGTACAGAAGACACGAGCTGGGTGAGAGGAAGAGACGCAGGTACAGAGGACACAGAGCTGGGTGAGAGGAAGAGACGCAGGTACAGAGGACACAGAGCGGGATGAGAGGAAGAGACGCAGGTACAGAGGACACAGAGCGGGATGAGAGGAAGAGACGCAGGTACAGAGGACACAGAGCGGGATGAGAGGAAGAGACGCAGCTACAGAGGACACAGAGCGGGATGAGAGGAAGAGACGCAGGTACAGAGGACACAGAGCGGGATGAGAGGAAGAGACGCAGGTACAGAGGACACAGAGCGGGTGAGAGGAAGAGACGCAGGTACAGAGGACACAGAGCGGGATGAGAGGAAGAGACGCAGGTACAGAGGACACAGAGCTGGGTGAGAGGAAGAGACGCAGGTACAGAGGACACAGAGCTGGGTGAGAGGAAGAGACGCAGGTACAGAGGACACAGAGCTGGGTGAGAGGAAGAGACGCAGGTACAGAAGACACAGAGCTGGGTGAGAGGAAGAGACGCAGGTACAGAGGACACAGAGCTGGGTGAGAGGAAGAGACGCAGGTACAGAGGACACAGAGCGGGATGAGAGGAAGAGACGCAGGTACAGAGGACACAGAGCGGGATGAGAGGAAGAGACGCAGGTACAGAAGACACAGAGCTGGGTGAGAGGAAGAGACGCAGGTACAGAGGACACAGAGCGGGATGAGAGGAAGAGACGCAGGTACAGAGGACACAGAGCGGGGTGAGAGGAAGAGACGCAGGTACAGAGGACACAGAGCGGGATGAGAGGAAGAGACACAGTTACAGAGGACACAGAGCGGGATGAGAGGAAGAGACGCAGGTACAGAGGACACAGAGCGGGATGAGAGGAAGAGACGCAGGTACAGAGGACACAGAGCGGGATGAGAGGAAGAGACGCAGGTACAGAGGACACAGAGCTGGATGAGAGGAAGAGACGCAGGTACAGAGGACACAGAGCGGGATGAGAGGAAGAGACGCAGGTACAGAGGACACAGAGCGGGATGAGAGGAAGAGACGCAGGTACAGAGGACACAGAGCGGGATGAGAGGAAGAGACGCAGGTACAGAGGACACAGAGCTGGATGAGAGGAAGAGACGCAGTTACAGAGGACACAGAGCGGGATGAGAGGAAGAGACGCAGGTACAGAGGACACAGAGCGGGATGAGAGGAAGAGACGCAGGTACAGAGGACACAGAGCGGGGTGAGAGGAAGAGACGCAGGTACAGAGGACACAGAGCGGGATGAGAGGAAGAGACGCAGTTACAGAGGACACAGAGCGGGATGAGAGGAAGAGACGCAGGTACAGAGGACACAGAGCGGGATGAGAGGAAGAGACGCAGGTACAGAGGACACAGAGCGGGGTGAGAGGAAGAGACGCAGGTACAGAGGACACAGAGCGGGATGAGAGGAAGAGACGCAGTTACAGAGGACACAGAGCGGGATGAGAGGAAGAGACGCAGGTACAGAGGACACAGAGCGGGATGAGAGGAAGAGACGCAGGTACAGAGGACACAGAGCGGGATGAGAGGAAGAGACGCAGGTACAGAGGACACAGAGCTGGATGAGAGGAAGAGACGCAGGTACAGAGGACACAGAGCGGGATGAGAGGAAGAGATGCAGGTACAGAGGACACAGAGCGGGATGAGAGGAAGAGACGCAGGTACAGAGGACACAGAGCGGGATGAGAGGAAGAGACGCAGGTACAGAGGACACAGAGCGGGATGAGAGGAAGAGACGCAGTTACAGAGGACACAGAGCGGGATGAGAGGAAGAGACGCAGGTACAGAGGACACAGAGCTGGATGAGAGGAAGAGACGCAGGTACAGAGGACACAGAGCGGGATGAGAGGAAGAGACGCAGGTACAGAGGACACAGAGCGGGATGAGAGGAAGAGACGCAGGTACAGAGGACACAGAGCGGGATGAGAGGAAGAGACGCAGGTACAGAGGACACAGAGCTGGATGAGAGGAAGAGACGCAGTTACAGAGGACACAGAGCGGGATGAGAGGAAGAGACGCAGGTACAGAGGACACAGAGCGGGATGAGAGGAAGGGATGAGAGGAAGAGACGCAGGTACAGAGGACACAGAGCGGGATGAGAGGAAGAGACGCAGGTACAGAGGACACAGAGCGGGGTGAGAGGAAGAGACGCAGGTACAGAGGACACAGAGCGGGATGAGAGGAAGAGACGCAGTTACAGAGGACACAGAGCGGGATGAGAGGAAGAGACGCAGGTACAGAGGACACAGAGCGGGATGAGAGGAAGAGACGCAGGTACAGAGGACACAGAGCGGGATGAGAGGAAGAGACGCAGGTACAGAGGACACAGAGCTGGATGAGAGGAAGAGACGCAGGTACAGAGGACACAGAGCGGGATGAGAGGAAGAGATGCAGGTACAGAGGACACAGAGCGGGATGAGAGGAATAGATGCAGGTACAGAGGACACAGAGCGGGATGAGAGGAAGAGACGCAGGTACAGAGGACACAGAGCGGGATGAGAGGAAGAGACGCAGGTACAGAGGACACAGAGCGGGATGAGAGGAAGAGACGCAGGTACAGAGGACACAGAGCGATGTGCCTCGTAAGGGTTCGTAGAAGACGAGTGGAAAAGCTGCCATTACCTTCAATATTTCTCACCAACGTGCAGTCATTGGACAATAAATTAGACAAGGTACGATCATGAATATCTTACCAACGGGTCATCAAACATTGTAATATGTTTCACGGAATCGTGGCTGAATGATGACATGGATATTCAGCTAGCGGGATACAAGCTGCACCGGCAGGATAGAACAGCACAGTAAGACGAGGGGGGTGCTCTGTGCATATTTGTAAACAACAGCTGGTGCACGAAATCTAAGGAAGTCTCTAGAATTTGTTCGCTTGAAGTAGTGTATCTTATGATAAACTGCAGACCACACTATTTGCCAAGAGAGTTTTCAGGTTTACTTTCGTGGCTGTTTATTTACCACCACGGATGGATGCTGGCACTAAGACCGCACTCAGTCAGCTGTATAAGGAAATAAGCAAACAGGAAACCACTCACCCAGAGGCGGCACTCCTAGTGACCGGAGACTTTAATGCAGGGAAACTTATATCAGTTCTACCTCATTTCCATCAACATGTTCAATGTGTAACCAGAGTCAAAAAATATCTAGATCACCTGTACTTCACACACAGAGACACGTACAAACTCTCCCTCACCCTCCATTTGGTAAATCCAACCACAATTCTATCCTCCTGATTCCTGCTTACAAGCAAAAATGAAAGCAGGAAGCACCAGTGACCCAGTCAATAAAAAAGTGGTCAGATGAAGCACATAAACTACAGGACTGTTTTGCTATCACAGACTGGAACATGTTCCATTCTTCTGATGCCATTGAGGAGAACACCACATCAGTCACTGAACCAAGATGGAGTAGCAGTGCAGTGGGTTTGTCGTCCTCTCGTATACTTTTTGTATTTTTATCTTTTTTTGTATATATTTCAATTGATGTTCAATCTCTTTTCTATTTTGAATTAAATATACCTTCCGGTAACCCGCTTCGCTCAATGTGACACGGATCCACTTTTTTTTTTAGACCTTATAGCCAGGACCTCCTTCAGTAGCTAACCAGCTCATTAGCTACTAGCTTTTTAGTCATTTATAACCACTGCCTCCTTTACTTTCTGCATAGGCACCAACTGTATTTTTTTAGCTTGGATAATACCTAACAGCCTCGCACTGTTTTTCTCCACTACAACGCCGGATTCCTGCCGTAAACCCTGGACCATTACTTCTGATCATCACAGCTAGCTAGCTGCCACCAAGTGACCCAGCCTCAAAGCTAGTCCTGAGCTAGGCCCACCTCCCGGCCATCTCTGTGATCACCCGGCTACTTGGACATCAGCTGGAGGCATCGAATCCTACCGGTTACTTGCTGTAAGCTCTGGACCTTTGCAGCAGATCATCGCTGCTAGCTAGCTGCTACCAAGTGGCTATAGTGGCTAACGCCCATGCCTTGAAGCTAGCACCAGTTAGCCGTGAGCCAGGCGCATCTCCCGGCTAGCAAACGAAATTACAACAACAACAAATACGTCTTTCGCCATCTGGTCCGGACCCATTGTCGACAAGGCGCCCTGTCGTACCACCACGACTGGTCCACAGACGTTATTCCATCCGCTGTGCCCTCAATCGGCCATTGCCGGACGTCGGAGCAGACGCTTTAAACACTGTGTCTCCTGCGTGCTAGCGTAGTAACGACTATACCGCGGCTTCCCTGCTCCATCTATTGCTGTTCTCTGGACCATATGATCACTTGGCTACATAGCTGATGCCTGCTGGACTGTTAATTTATCGCGGTACTCCATTTTGTCTATTTTTATTTTATCGACCCTCTCTGCCCATTCATTGCCATTTTAACCATTGTTGTTGTCTTAGTTGATTAGCTGTTGTTGTCTTACCTGTTGTTGTCTTAGCTAGCTCTCCCAATCAACACCTGTGATTGCTTTATGTGTCTTGCCATGTATACTATTGTTTAGAATAATTATCATTATTTTAGTTTACAGTGGAGCCCCTAGTCCCACTGTACATGCCTTAGATACCTCCTTTGTCCCACCTCCCACACATTTTTTTTATTTTTTTTTAAATATTTTAACTTTATTTAACTTGGCAAGTCTTATTTAACTTGGCAAGTCAGTTAAGAACAAATTCTTATTTTCAATGACGGCCTAGGAACAGTGGGTTAACTGCCTGTTCAGGGGCAGAACGACAGATTTGTACCTTGTCAGCTCGGGGGTTTGAACTTGCAACCTTCCGGTTACTAGTCCAACGCTCTAACCACTAGGCTACCCTGCCGCCCCACATGTGGTGACCTCACCCAGTATAACCAGCGTGTCCAGAGATGCAACCTCTCTTATCATCACTCAGTGCCTGGGCTTACCTCCACTGTACCCGCACCCCACCATGCCCCTGTCTGCACATTATGCCCTGAATCTATTCTACCAAAACTTCTGAGAATTCCATACCCAACTACAACATTTTCCGTCAAGATAGAACTGCCAAAAGGGGAGGAGTTGCAATATACTGCAGAGATAGCTTGCAAAGCTCTGTCATACTATCCAGGTCTATGCCCAAACAGTTCAAGCTTCTAATTTAAAAAATGTATCTCTCCAGAAGCAAGTTTCAAACTGTTGCCGCCTATTATAGACCCCCCTCAGCAACCAGCTGTACCCTGGACACCATATGTGAATTGATTGCCCCCCATCTATCTTCAGAGTTCGTTCTGTTAGGTGACCTAAACTGGGATAAGCTTAACACCCCGGCAGTCCTACAATCTAAGCTAGATGCCCTCAATCTCACACAAATCTTCAAGGAACCCACCATGTACAACCCTAAATCCATAAACATGGGCACCCTCATAGATATTATCCTGACCAACTGCCCTCCAAATACACCTCTGCTGTTGTCAATCAGGATCTCAGCAATCACTGCCTCATTGCCTGTATCCGCTATGGGTCCGCGTTCAAACGACCACCCCTCATCACTGTCAAACGCTCCTAAAACACTTCAGCGAGCAGGCCTTTCTAATCGACCTGGCCCGGGAATCCTGGAAGGATATTGACCTCATCCTGTCAGTCGAAGACACCGGTCATTCTTTAAAAGTGATTTCCTCACCATCTTAAATAAGTATGCCCCTTTCAAAAAATGTAGAACTAATAATAGATATAGTCCTTGGTTCACTCCAGACCTGGCTGCCCTTGACCAGCACAAAAACATCCTGTGGCGAACTGCAATCGCATCGAATAGTCCCAGAGATATGCAACTGATCAGGGAAGTCAGGAACCAATACACGCAGTCAGTCTGGAAAGCCAAGGCTAGTTTTTCAAACAGAAATTTGCATCCTGTAGCTCTAACTCCAAAATGTTTTGGGACACTGTAAAGTCCATGCAGAACAAGAGCACCTCCTCCCAGCTGCCCACTGCACTGAGGCTAGGTAACACGGTCACCACCGATAAATCCATGATAATCGAAAATTTCAACAAGCATTTCTCAACGGCTGGCCATGCCTTCCTCCTGGCTACCCCAACCACGATAAAAGACAGTACTGTGCAGCCGTCTTCATCGACCTGGCCAAGGCTTTCAACTCTGTCAATCACCGTATCTTATCGGCAGACTCAATAGCCTTGGTTTCTCTAATGACTGCCTCGCCTGGTTCACCAACTACTTCGCAGACAGAGTTCAGTGTGTCAAATCGGAGGGCCTGTTGTCCGGACCTCTGGAAATTTCTATGGGGGTACCATAGGGTTCAAAACCTCGGGCCAACTCTTTTCTCTGTAAATATCAATGATGTTGCTCTTGCTGCTGGTGGTTCTCTGATCCACCTCTACGCAGACGACACCATTCTGTGTACATCTGGCCCTTCTTTGGACACTGTGTTAAAACCTTTTAAGGATAGGGTGCAGCATTTCCACTTTTGGATAAATAGTGTGCACAATTTCAACTTCCTGCTACTCATGCCAGGAATATGTTATATGCATATGATTAGTAGGTGTGGATAGAAAACACTCTGACGTTTCTAAAACTGGTTCAATCATGTCTGTGACTATGAGTATAACAGAACTTATGTCGCAGGCAAAACCCCAAGGAAAAACTGTTCAAAATGTTTTATTTATTTTTCCTCTGTCTGTTCCCTCAGATGTCTTTGCCAAGGGAAATTAGATAGCGCCCATTTTACAGTTCCTACGACTTCCACAGGATGTCACCAGTCTTTGGAATTGGGTTGAAGTTAATCATTGGTGAAATGAAGAAGATGCACATCCTGGAACAACGTTACACTTTTTGATAGTTACGCAAGAGGGAAAATGGTGCATGTTTTGTTTACTTGCTGTATCGAATACAGATTGCCCCATCTACAATTTGATCGATTATTAACGTTTAAAAATACCTAAAGTTGTATTTCAAAAGTAGTTTGAAATATTTTGGCAAAGTTTATAGGCATCTTTTGAAATGTTTTGTTTTGTAGTGACGTTGTGTTTTGGAAAGCTGTTTCTTTCCGGATCAAACCTGCTTTATAAATGGACATTTTGGGTATACATGGACAGAATTAATCGAAATAAAGGACCAATTGTGATGTTTATGGGACATATTGGAGTGCCAACAAAGAAGCTCGTCAAAGGTAATGCATGTTTTATATTTTATTTCAGCGTTTTGTGTAGCGCCGGCTACGCTAATTATTTTGTTTACAACTCGTTCAGGTGGTTCAGGGGGGGGTGCATGCTATCAGATAATAGCTTCTCATGCTTTCGCCGAAAAACATTTTTAAAATCTGACATGTTGGCTGGATTCACAACGAGTGAAGCTTTAATTGAGTAACCTGCATGTGTGATTTAATGAAAGTTTGAGTTTTATAACGTTTTATTTGAATTTGGCGCTCTGCATTTCCCGAGGCTATTGGCCACTTGAGACGCTAGTGTCTCTCTATCCATAAGAGGTTTTTAATTAACTAACTTCCAAACGAGATTCAATGCAATAGAACACTCCTTCCCATGGCCTCCAACTGCTCTTAAACGCCAGTAAAACCAAATGCATGCTTTTCAATCGTTCGCTGCCCGCACCCGCCCGCCCGACTAGCATCACTACCCTGGACGATTCTGTGTCTGGCTAGACTGTAAACTCTCCTTCCAGACTCATATTAAACATCTCCAATCCAAAATCAAATCTAGAATTGGCTTTCTATTTCGCAACAAATCCTCCTTCACTCACACCGCCAAACTTACCCTAGTAAAACTGACTATCCTACCGATCCTCCACTTCAGCGAAGTCATCTACAAAATAGCTTCCAATACTCTACTCAGCAAACTGGATGCAGTCTATCACAGTCCCATCAGTTTTGTTACCAAAGCCCTTTATAAACCACCCACCACTGCGACCTGTATGCTCTAGTCGGCTGGCCCTCGCTACATATTCATCGCCAGACCCACTGGCTCCAGGTCATCTATAAGTCTATGCTAGGTAAAGCTCCACCTTATCCTTGCTCACTGGTCATGATAACAACACCCACACGTAGCACGCGCTCCAGCAGGTATATCTCACTCGTCATCCCCAAAGCCAACACCTCCTTTGGCCACCTTTCCTTCCAGTTCTCTGCTGCCAGTGACTGGAACGAATTGCAAAAATTGCTGAAGCTGGAGACTTATATTTCCCTCACTAGCTTTAAACATCAGCTATCTGAGCAGCTAACCGATCGCTGCAGCTGTACATAGTCCATCTGTAAATAGCTCACCCAATCTACCTACCTCATCCCCATATTGTTTTTATTTACCTTTCTGCTCTTTTGCACACCAGATTCTCTACTTGCACATCCTCATTTGCTCATTTATCACTCCAGTGTTAATCTGCTAAATTGTAATTATTTCGCCTAATTATTGCCTACCTCCTCACACCATTTGCACACACTGTATATAGACTTTCTTTTTTTTCTATTGTGTTATTGACTGTACGCTTCTTTAATCCATGTGTAACTCTGTGTTGTTGTTTGTATCGCACTGCTATGCTTTATCTTGGCATGGTCGCAGCTGTAAATGAGAACTTGTTCTCAACTACATTACCTGGTTAAATAAAAGTGAAATAAATTAAATAAAAATAAAACTGGCTTTATCAATAAGTGCACCATGACTGTACGTACATACCCGAACCAGAAACCATGGATTACAGGCAATATTCGCACTGAGCTAAAGTGTAGAGATGCTGCTTTCAAGGTATGGGACTCTAACATGGAAGCTTATAAGAAATCCTGCTACGCGCTCCGACGAACCATCAAACAGGCAAAGCATCAATACAGGGCTAAGATTGAATCGTACTACACCGGCTCCGACGCTCGTCTTATGTGGCAGGGCTTGCAAACTAT
The DNA here is from genome assembly GCF_018296145.1 of Oncorhynchus tshawytscha. Taxonomy (NCBI): domain Eukaryota; kingdom Metazoa; phylum Chordata; class Actinopteri; order Salmoniformes; family Salmonidae; genus Oncorhynchus; species Oncorhynchus tshawytscha. Next base: position 1,249,377 of record NC_056437.1, on the reverse strand, counting down.
TACAGACTACAAAGGGAAGCACAGCCGCGAGGTGACCCGTGACACCAGCCTACCAGACGAGCTAAATCTCTTCTATGCTCGCTTCGAGGCAAGCAACACTGAGGCATGCATGAGAGCTCCAGCTGTTCCGGACTACTGTGTGATCATGGTCTCCGTAGCCGACGTGAGCAAGACCTTTAAACAGGTCAAGATACACAAGGCTGCGGGGCCAGACGGATTACCAGGACGTGTGCTCCGGGCATGCGCTGACCAACTGGCAGGTGTCTTCACTGACATTTTCAACATGTCCCTGATTGAGTCTCTAATACCAACATGTTTCAAGCAGACCACCATAGTCCCTCTGCCCAAGAACATTAAGGTAACCTGCCTAAATGACTACAGACCAGTGGCACTCACGTCCGTAGTCATGAAGTGATTTGAAATGCTGGCAATGGCTCACATCAACACCATTATCCCAGAAATCCTAGACCCACTCCAATTTGCATACCACCTAAACAGATCCACAGATGATGCAATCTCTATTGCACTCCACACTGCCCTTTCCCACCTGGACAAAAGGAACACCTACATGAGAATGCTGTTCATTGACCACAGCTCAGCGTTCAACACCATAGTACCCTCAAAACTCATCACTAAGCCAAGGATCCTGAGACTAAACACCTCGCTCTGCATCTGGATCCTGGACTTCCTGACGGGCCGCCCCCAGGTGGTGAGGGTAGGTAGCAACACATCTGCCACGTTGATCCTCAACACTGGAGCTAACCAGGGTTGTGTGCTCAGTCCCCTCCTCTACTCCCTGTTCAGCCACGACTGCATGGCCAGGCACAACTCCAACACCATCATTAAGTTTGCAGACAACCCAATAGTGGTAGGCCTGATCACCGACAACGTCGAGACAGCCTATATGGAGGAGATCAGAGACCTGGCCGGGTGGTGCCAGAATAACAACCTATCCCTCAACGTAACCAAGACTAAGGAGATGATTGTGGACTACAGGAAAAGGAGGACCGAGCATGCCCCTGTTCTCATCGACAGGGCTGTAGTGGAACAGGTTGGAACAGGCCCAGGCAAGGAAAGTAAAGTAGTACACTACAGTGTCAAAGAAAAAGTACGTGAACCCTTTTGATTTCTGCATAAATTGGTCATAACATATGATCTGATCTTTATTAAGTCATAACAATAGACAAGCACACTGTGCTTAAACTAATAACACACCCATTATTGTATTTTTCTTGTCTATATTGAATAGGTCATTTAAACATTCACTGTGTACTTTGGAAAAAAAGTACGTGAACCCCTAGGCTAATGACTTCTCCAAAAGCTAATTGGAGTCGGGAGTCAACTAACCTGGAGTCCAATCAATGAGATGAGATTGGAGATGTTGGTTAGAGCTGCCTTGCTCTATAAAAAACACTCACACAATTTAAGTTTGCTATTCACAAGAAGCATTGTCTGATGTGAACCTTACCTCTCACAAAAGTATCAGAAGACCTAAGATCAAAAATTGTTGACTTGCAAAAGTATCTCTGATTGCCTTTATCAGCCTACGGTAAGACAAATTGTCTATGAATGGAGAAAGTTCAGCACTGTTGGTACTCTCCCATGAGTGGCCGTCCTGCAAAGATGACTGCAAGAGTACAGAGCAGAATGCTCAATGAGGTTAAGAAGAATCCTGGAGTGTCAGCAAAAGACCTACAGAAATCTCTGGAATATGCTAACATCTCTGTTGACAAGTCTACGATACGTAAAACACTAAACAAGAATGGTGTTCATTGGACGACACCACTGAAGAAGCCACTGCTGTTCAATAAAAACATTGCTGCACGTTTGAAGTTTGCAAAAGAGCACCTGGATGTTCCACAACGCTACTGGCAAAATATTCTGTGGACAGATGAAACTAAAGTTGAGTTGTTTGGAAGGAACACACCACACTATGTGTGGAGAAAAATAGGCACAGCGCACCAACATCAAAACCTCATCCCAACTGTAAAGTATAGTGGAGGGAGCATCATGGTTTGGGGCTGCTTTGCTGCTTCAGGGCCTGGACAGCTTGCCATCAGACAGAAAAATGAAGTTTATCAATACATTTTGCAGGAGAATGTAAGGCTATCTGCCAATTGAAGCTCAACCGAAGTTGGGTGATGCAACAGGACAAGGACCCAAAACATAGAAGTAAATGAACAACAGAATGGCTTCAACAGAAGAAAATACGCATTCCGGAGTGGCCCAGTCAGAGTCCTGACCTCAACCCAATTGAGATGCTGTGGCATGACCTCAAGAGACCGGTTCACACCAGAAACCCCAAGAATGTTGTTGAACTGAAACAGTGTTGTAAAGAGGAAGGGTCCAAAATTCCTCCTGACCCTTGTGCAGGTCTGATCAGCACCTACAGAAAACAGTTGGTTGAGGTTATTTCTGCCAAAGGAGGGTCAACCAGTTATTAAATCCAAGGTTTCACATACTTTTCCCACAATGCACTGTGAATGTTTACACGGTGTGTTCAATAAAATCGTGAACAATTATAAATGTTTGTGTGTTGTTGGTTAAAGCAGACTAGGTTTGTCTATTGTTGTGACTTACATGTAGATCAGATAAAATGGTATGACCAATTTACACAGAAATCCAGGTAATTCCAAAGGGTTCACAATTTTTCTTGCCACTGTATATAGGGAATAAGGTGCCATGTGGGACACATTCAAGGAAAACAGAATAACTTTCACCAGTGAATAGGCTAGTCCAACAACCTCAGGGCTCCATATGAATAGGCTAGTCCAACAACCCCAGGGCTCCATATGAATAGACTAGTCCAACAACCCCAGGGCTCCATATGAATATGCTAGTCCAACAACCCCAGGGATCTATATGAATAGGCTAGTCCAACAACCCCAGGGCTCCATATGAATAGGCTAGTCCAACAACCCCAGGGCTCGATATGAATAGGCTAGTCCAACAACCCCAGGGCTCCATATGAATAGGCTAGTCCAACAACCCCAGGGCTCCATATGAATAGGCTAGTCCAACAACCCCAGGGATCTATATGAATAGGCTAGTCCAACAACCCCAGGGCTCCATATGAATAGGCTAGTCCAACAACCCCAGGGCTCCATATGAATAGGCTAGTCCAACAACCCCAGGGCTCCATATGAATAGGCTAGTCCAACAACCCCAGGACTCGATATGAATAGGCTAGTCCAACAACCCCAGGGCTCCATATGAATAGGCTAGTCCAACAACCCCAGGGCTCCATATGAATAGGCTAGTCCAACAACCCCAGGACTCGATATGAATAGGCTAGTCCAACAACACCAGGACTCGATATGAATAGGCTAGTCCAACAACCCCAGGGCTCCATATGAATAGGCTAGTCCAACAACCCCAGGGCTCGATATGAATAGGCTAGTCCAACAACCCCAGGGCTCGATATGAATAGGCTAGTCCAACAACCCCAGGGCTCCATATGAATAGGCTAGTCCAACAACCTCAGGGCTCCATATGAATAGGCTAGTCCAACAACCTCAGGGCTCCATATTCAGTTGTATTCAGTGATGGCAGAGAGTGTCCTGATTAATATGCAGAACAGATACTTTCATCCACAGCCTGACAAATACACGGATGATTACCTAACTCATTATTCTCTTTGTGGCCATTCAGGGATAATGACCCCCATTCGGATGTCCTATTGAGAATCACAGAGGCTGTGACACACTTTGCACCCTATTACCTATGTAGTGCACTACAAGCCCTATGGACCCTGGTCAAAATAATGCACTTTACAAGGAACAGGGTACCATTTGGTACTCAGACTGTGTCTCTTTCAGTCATTGTTTCGCCAGGAGGAAGCCTAATATTACTTTGTGTTGTGGACATAGAGATAGAACAAGAAGTATATATTACATTTGACAATATCATAATTTACTTGATACAGTAGGAGATGTGGATTATCCTAATAATAACTACCCAGTAGTTGTCTATGAGCTGCTGATGTCACCTTGATAGAGTTTTCTATGAGCTGCTGATGTCACCTTGATAGAGTTTTCTATGAGCTGCTGATGTCACCTTGGTAGAGTTTTCTATGAGCTGCTGATGTCATCTTGATAGGGTTTTCTATGAGCTGCTGATATCACCTTGATAGAGTTTTCTATGAGCTGCTGATGACACTTTGATAGAGTTTTCTATGAGCTGCTGATGACACTTTGATAGAGTTTTCTATGATCTGCTGATGACACCTTGATAGAGTTTTTTATGCTGCTGATGACACTTTGATAGAGTTTTCTATGAGCTGCTGATAACACTTTGATAGAGTTTTCTGTATCAAGACATTTTGGTGAAGTGCTAAAGGTTTTAAAAACACTTAAGGATCAACCCCCTTTTTTCAGTTTTCGTCTACATTGACATACCCAAATCTAACTGTCTGTAGCTCAGGCCCTGATGCACGGATATGCATATAATTGGTACCATTTGAAAAGAAACACGTTGAAGTTTGTTGAAATGTGAAAGGAATGTAGGCGAATATAACACATTAGATCTGGTAAAAGATAATACAATGAAAAAAAAACATTTTTTTTTCTACCTTCATCTTTGAAATGCAAGACAAAGGCCATAATGTATTATTTCAGCCCAGGTGAAATTTAGATTTTAGCCAGTAGATGGCAGCAATGTAAGTGCAAAGTTTTAGACTGATCCAATAAATCATTGTATTTCTGTTCCAAATTTTGTTTCAAGAATTTCCAAGTTGTTTATTAACAACTTTTAATGTTCAAAATTGTGCACTCTCCTCAAACAATAGCGTGGTATTATTTTACTGTAAAAGCTACTGTAAATTTGACAGTGCAGTTAGATTAACAAGAATTTAAGCTTTCTGCGAATATCAAATATGTCTATGTCCTGGGAAATGTTCTTAAGGTCATCCGATTGTTGTAAAAGCGAACCAGGCAGGATGGGGATGAGGAGCAAGAGAGACAAGACGGGTAAGAGAGACAAGACTGTGATAACAGGAGGAGAGGGGCAGAGAGGGAGAAGAGTGAGGATCGTCCCAGCCATTAGATGTAGAGTACATATGAATTGTGTGGGAGTCTTTATCTGGAGAGGAAAAGAGGACAGGCACACTTGGGGTGTCCAGAGGACGAGGTCTGTAGACTTTTACACCACAGTCCTTGTTAAGAGCACTATAGATGACGGTCGAAAACAATCTCTGTCCGTCTCTCTCTATGTGCCCCCCTTCTCTCCATTTCTCTCTCTGTGCCCCCCTCTCCATCTATCTCTCTGCACCCCCTCTCCATCTCTCTCTGCGCCCCCTCTCCATCTCTCTCTGTGCCCCCTCTCTCCATCGCTCTCTCTGTGCCCCCCTCTCTCCATCTCTCTCTCTGTGCCCCCTCTCCATCTCTCTCTGTGCCCCCCTCTCCATCTCTCTCTGTGCCCCCTCTCCATCTCTCTCTCTGTGCCCCCTCTCCATCTCTCTCTCTGTGCCCCCTCTCTCCATCTGCCCATCCTCGCTCCATCTCTCCCTGTGCCCCTCCTCGCTCCATCTCTCCCTGTGCCCCTCCTCTCGCCATCTCTCTCTCTGTGCCCCCCTCTCTCCATCTCTCTCTCTGTGCCCCCTCTCTCCATCTGCCCATCCTCTCTCCATCTCTCCCTGTGCCCCTCCTCGCTCCATCTCTCCCTGTGCCCCTCCTCTCGCCATCTCTCTCTCTGTGCCTCCCCTCTCTCCATTTCTCTCCCTGTGCCCCCCTCGCTCCATCTCTCCCTGTGCCCCTCCCCGCTCCATCTCTCCATGTGCCCCCATCCCTCCATCTCTCCCTGTGCCCCCCTCGCTCCATCTCTCCCTGTGCCCCCCTCGCTCCATCTCTCCCTGTGCCCCCCTCGCTCCATCTCTCCCTGTGCCCCCCTCGCTCCATCTCTCCCTGTGCCTTCCCTCGCTCCATCTCTCCCTGTGCCTAACCCTCGCTCCATCTCTCTCTCTGTGCCCCCACTCTCTCCATCTCTCTCTCTGTGCCCCCACTCTCTCCATCTCTCTCTCTGTGCCCCCTCCATCTATCTCTGCCTACCCTAAAAAATATTATTATTAATAATAATAATAATTAACATGAATAATAATAATAGTAATCATAATAATAATAATCTAGATAATATTAATAATAATAATAATAATAATAACAATAATAATATTAACAATCATAATATTAATAACCATATTAATAGCAATAATTGTAATAACAATAATAACAATAATAATAATATTACAAAAATAATAACAATATTAATAGCAATAATTATAGTAACAATAATAATAATAATAATAATATTAACATATATAATATTAATAATAGTAATAAAAATAACAATATTAAGAATAATAATACAGATACTAATAACAAAAGTTATAGTAATAATAACAGTAATAACAATAACAATAATAATTTTTATAATATTAACAATAAAAACAATAATAATTAAAATATTAACAATAATAATAATATGAATAATACTACCAATAGTAATAATACTATTAATAATAAAAAAATAAAAAATAATAAGAATAATATTAACAATAATATTAATAATAGTAATAATATTACCAATAAAATTAACAATAATAGTAATACTAATAATATAAATACTAATAATACTAATGTAAATAATATTAATAATATTAACAATAATAGTAATAATACTATTAATTTTAATAATACTAATACTATTAATACATATAATAGTTTAAATAATAATAATAATAGTTTAAATAATAATAATAGTTTAAATAATAATAATAATAGTTTAAATAATAATAATTGTTTAAATAATAATTGTTTTAATAATAATAACAATATAAATACAGTTAGTGGGACTAGCCCGTGATTTAGTCAGACCTAAATCATGAGTAATCATCATATATAGTCATTCATAGTGCTTTATTAAGAAGTATATAGACTGAGGTTTTCAAGAAATTATTGTTTCATCTAACACATTCAAGCAGGAATGAATGATTCAATATATATTGATGTGCAACCTAATTCAGTGTTAGTCATTCATTTTGTGTTGACAATTAGACTACAGTTGCCATGTTTTACTGTCATAATAGTAACCCAAAATGTCCAGGTTTCCATTTTGTCAGTGTAGATTAGTTTCATACATCAGTATGTGCACTAACAATATCATAGGCTAATATGTTGGGGTTCAACACCTGTGGAAACTCAAAACACTTAAAGTGTATCGCTACCTCTAAATATAATACCCTATGCTAGTAGCCATGTATTCATCCCACAGTAAATGAAATGTCCCCCAAAAATGTTACAGTTGTTGCCTACTACCAATGAGCCCTATAGGCCTATGGCCTCACAATGGCCATTGTGTATTTTGCACGCTTGCAGTTCCATATCTCAAAGCCATATCAAATATATTTGTTGATAAAGAAATGAAACCTAGAGAAAGATGAGACTCTCCCCTCTTCAACAGGAAGCATCCAAAGCTGTGTTTGCATTGTGATACGTGATCAGAAGGTATTCTTCTTTGCAGCACAATGGAGAGGGGAGAGTGGCTCGCTCATCTCAGCAGCAAGCCCACGAGTATAATGAGGCCCTCATGAGATTAATGAGGATATCATGAGGATAATAAGAGACCAAATTATGGTTTTAGCCAGACAAAAAATAGAACGTTTTGAAGGAAGGGACAGTGTGAAAAAAAGTTTATAGGCACCATTTCCATGTTTTACGATCCATGATCTTGGCTGTCGAACAGATGATAGTTGGAACAGGTCTCTTTGTTGATGCTGCGTTTGACTTTGAATGTGTGAACTCAGCTCAGCCGATCAGAAAACCGGGCCGGCCATCCATCGATCATCCAAAGGCTCATTATAGATTAGTATAATGGACAAATTTGTTTGGGGTTTTAGGCTGGGCTTCTGTACAGCACTTTGTGACATCAGCTGATGTAAGAAGGGCTATATAAATACATTAAACCCATGTTAACAGACCCATGGGCCCACCGGTCATGTTAACTTAAACCCATGTTAACAGACCCATGGGCCCACCGGCCATGTTAACTTAAACCCATGTTAACAGGCCCATGGGCCCACCGGCCATGTTAACTTAAACCCATGTTAACAGGCCCATGGGCCCACCGGCCATGTTAACTTAACCCCATGTTAACAGACCCATGGGCCCACCGGCCATGTTAACTTAAACCCATGTTAACAGACCCATGGGCCCACCGGCCATGTTAACTTAAACCCATGTTAACAGACCCATGGGCCCACCGGCCATGTTAACGTAAACCCATGTTAACAGACCCATGGGCCCACCGGCCATGTTAACTTAAACCCATGTTAACAGACCCATGGGCCCACCGGCCATGTTAACTTAAACCCATGTTAACAGACCCATGGGCCCACCGGCCATGTTAACTTAAACCCATGTTAACAGACCCATGGGCCCACCGGCCATGTTAGCTTAAACCCATGTTAACAGACCCATGGGCCCACCGGCCATGTTAACTTAAACCCATGTTAACAGACCCATGGGCCCACCGGCCATGTTAACTTAAACCCATGTTAACAGACCCATGGGCCCACCGGCCATGTTCACTTTTTTATTGTTTCATTTTTATATTTTTTATTTTTATTTGTGTGTGTCAATTTTGACCAGCCCACCCAACTGGTCTAGGCAGCCCACCCAACTGGTCTAGGCAGCCCACCCAACTGGTCTAGGCAGCCCACCCAACTGGTCTAGGCAGCCCACCCAACTGGTCTAGGCAGCCCACCCAACTGGTCTAGGCAGCCCACCCAACTGGTCTAGCCAGCCCACCCAACTGGTCTAGCCAGCCCACCCAACTGGTCTAGACAGCCCACCCAACTGGTCTAGACAGCCCACCCAACTGGTCTAGCCAGCCCACCCAACTGGTCTAGCCCATCTGCTATTTTCCAGAATTGCCAGATGTTAAATCTACCCCTGCCCTCTCCTTTCCCTCCCCTTCCCTCCAGTCTCCCTCACCCCTGATCAGAATCCATCAAAGCTGAAAACTAGTCTACAGGACATCAGTGAGAACTCCGGCAGCGCTTAGACGTGTCAGTTCCTTTATCATATGAACAACAACAGCATGCCTTATAGGCTTGAGTAACAGGGAACAAACAGTTACAGCCCAACAGTCAAACACAAACTGAAGCACTTACTCCAGACACTCAATGTCAACATACAGCAAGCCTGGACAACACCCTGGCTTAAATCAGGTTCAACAAAATGTCAGAAGGTGAAGGGGAGGAGGTGAAGGGGAGGAGGTGAGAGGAGGTGAAGGGGTGAGGTGAGAGGAGGTGACGGGGAGGAGGTGAGAGGAGGTGAAGGGGAGGAGGTGGGAGAGGAGGTGAGAGGAGGTGAAGGGGAGGAGGTGAAGGGGAGGAAGTGAGAGGAGGTGGGGGAGGAGGTGAAGGGGAGGAAGTGAGAGGAGGTGGGGGAGGAGGTGAAGGGGAGGAAGTGAGAGGAGGTGGGGGAGGAGGTAAAGGGGAGGAGGTGAGAGGAGGTGAAGGGGAGGAGGTGAAGGGGAGGAGCTGAGATGAGGTGGGGAGGAAGTGAGAGGAGGTGGGGGAGGAGGTGAGAGGAGGTGAAGGGTAGGAGGTGAAGGGGAAGAGTTGAGAGGATGTGGGGGGAGGTGAAGGGGAGGAAGTGAGAGGAGGTGAAGGGGAGGAGGTGGGGTAGGGGGTGGTGGAGGAGGTGAAGGGGAGGAGGTGAGAGGAGGTGGGGGAGGAGGTGAGAGGAGGTGAAGGGGAGGAGGTGAAGGGGAGGAGGTGAAGGGTAGGTGGGGGAGGAGGTGAAGGGGAGGAGGTGAAGGGGAGGAGGTGAGAGGAGGTGAGAGGTGGTGAGGGGGAGGTGAAGGGGAGGGGGTGAGAGGAGGTGGGGGAGGAGGTGAAGGGGAGGAGGTGAGAGGAGGTGAGAGGTGGGGGGTGAGAGGAGGTGGGGGAGGAGGTGAGAGGAGGTGAAGGGAGGAGGTGAGAGGAGGTGAAAGGAGAGGAGGTGAGAGGAGGTGGGGGAGGAGGTAAAGGGGAGGAGGTGAAGGGGAGGAGCTGAGAGGAGGTGGGGAGGAAGTGGGAGGAGGTGGGGGGGAGGAGGTGAGAGGAGGTGAAGGGGAAGAGGTGAGAGGATGTGGGGGAGGAGGTGAAGGGGAGGAAGTGAGAGGAGGTGGGGGAGGAGGTGAAGGGGTGGAGGTGAAAGGAGGTGAAGGGGAGGAGGTGAGAGGAGGTGGGGTAGGAGGTGAAGGGGAGGTGGTGAGAGGAGGTGGGGGAGGAGGTGAAGGGGAGGAGGTGAGAGGTGGTGAAGGGGAGGGGGTGAGGGAGGAGGTGAGAGGAGGTGAGAGGAGGTGAAGGGAGGAGGTGAGAGGAGGTGAAGGAGAGGAGTGAGAGGAGGTGCGGAGGCTACTGTCTCAGCAGATAGTGTTGTGAGTGCTGGGCTAAGGAGAGGACAGGAGAAGGGTGTTGAGAGTTACACATGGCAAGTATAAAAGCCGCTGCCAACCAACGTTGTGTGTGTGTGTGACTCAGAGGAAGAGAGATGCTAGGGTTTGGTCCAGCTAACATTCTTACGAACAACTATTTAATTGAATCATCCTGTCGCCCTCGGCCTTTGATCTTAACACATATGTAACATATACGATTCAGTATATAAAATATACGATACAATATAAAATATACCATATAGTACTTAATTTTCCCAGAAGTCTCTCTCTCTCTCTCTCTCTCTCTCTCTCTCAGGCACAGGGATCGGGGCGAGCAGGACTCTGTTGCGTCTGGCTACAGAACTCAGAGTGGGCCAGGGGTTTCGGGGCAGCCCCGGCCTCCACCACGGGTCCAGACTCAACTCCAACCATTGGAATGGCAAGGTTCCGTCGCCCATACTGTGAATGTTAATTTAGCCAAGGTCACCATGTTGGTGAGCTCAGTGGCAGGTGTGATAGTCACTGAGCTCCCGGCGGTGGGAGGTGTCTCACAGACAACGGAGAATGATCTACCCAGTATAATTACAGACACACAGGGTGATGTACCCAGTATAATTACAGACACACAGGGTGATATACCCAGTATAATTACAGACACACAGGGTGATGTACCCAGTATAATTACAGACACACAGGGTGATGTACCCAGTATAATTACAGACACACAGGGTGATGTACCCAGTATAATTACAGACACACAAGGCGATGTACCCAGTATAATTACAGACACACAGGGTGATATACCCAGTATAATTACAGACACACAGGGTGATGTACCCAGTATAATTACAGACACACAGGGTGATGTACCCAGTATAATTACAGACACACAGGGTGATGTACCCAGTATAATTACAGACACACAAGGCGATGTACCCAGTATTATTACAGACACACAGTATACCCAGTATAATTTAGGGATTGTCAAACTGTCTGATACCCCATAAATGAAGATGTAGCATTTCAGGGTGAGTCAAATGATGACCACCAATCAGAGTCCACTCTGATGACACACCAAATGATGACCACCAATCAGATTCCACTCCGATGACACACCAAATGATGACCACCAATCAGAGTCCACTCTGATGACACACCAAGGCTCCAGTCCAAGCGTTGTCTTCCATTGGTGCGACTGCTGTCTGCATCCAAAGATTATCCAATTTGAATAAACGCATGGAGGTCAGGATGACAGTAGTGGTGTTGTCTACGACGATACGGATATCACTTATTATTGATATCTACATAGAGCATTGATGTGAATCACACTGCTGGAATAACAGCTGCATAGTGTGGACCCCAGCCTATAGAATAACAGTGTGGATCCCAGCCTATAGAATAACAGTGTGGATCCCAGTCTATAGAATAACAGTGTGGATCCCAGCCTATAGAATAACAGTGTGGATCCCAGCCCAAAATTACAGCCTTAGTGTGGATCCCAGCCTATAGAATAACAGTGTGGATCCCAGTCTATAGAATAACAGTGTGGATCCCAGCCTATAGAATAACAGTGCGGATCCCAGCCTATAGAATAACAGTGTGGATCCCAGTCTATAGAATAACAGCTGCATAGTGTTGATCCCAGCCTATAGAATAACAGCTGCATAGTGTTGATCCCAGCATATAGAATAACAGCTGCATAGTGTGGATCCCAGCCTATAGAATAACAGCTGCACAGTGTGGATCCCAGCCTATAGAATAACAGCTGCATAGTGTTGATCCCAGCCTATAGAATAACAGATGCGTAGTGTGGATCCCAGCCTATAGAATAACAGCTGCATAGTGTGGATCCCAGCCTATAGAATAACAGCTGCATAGTGTGGATCCCAGCCTATAGAATAACAGCTGTACAGTGTTGATCCAGGCCTATTGAATAATAGCTGCATAGTGTTGATCCCAGCCTATAGAATAACAGATGCGTAGTGTGGATCCCAGCCTACAGAATAACAGCTGCATAGTGTGGATCCCAGCCTATAGAATAACAGCTGCTTAGTGTGGATCCCAGCCTATAGAATAACAGTGTGGATCCCAGCCTATAAAATAACAGCTGCTTAGTGTGGATCCCAGCCTATAGAATAATAGTGTGGATCCCAGCCTATAAAATAACAGCTGCTTAGTGTGGATCCCAGCCTATAGAATAACAGTGTGGATCCCAGTCTATAGAATAACAGCTGCATAGTGTTGATCCCAGCCTATAGAATAACAGCTGCATAGTGTGGATCCCAGCCTATAGAATAACAGCTGCACAGTGTGGATCCCAGCCTATAGAATAACAGCTGCATAGTGTTGATCCCAGCCTATAGAATAACAGATGCGTAGTGTGGATCCCAGCCTATAGAATAACAGCTGCATAGTGTGGATCCCAGCCTATAGAATAACAGCTGCATAGTGTGGATCCCAGCCTATAGAATAACAGCTGTACAGTGTTGATACAGGCCTATTGAATAACAGCTGCATAGTGTGGATCCCAGCCTATAGAATAACACCTGCACAGTGTGGATCCCAGCCTACAGAATAACAGCTGCATAGTGTGGATCCCAGCCTATAGAATAACAGCTGCTTAGTGTGGATCCCAGCCTATAGAATAACAGTGTGGATCCCAGCCTATAAAATAACAGCTGCTTAGTGTGGATCCCAGCCTATAGAATAATAGTGTGGATCCCAGCCTATAAAATAACAGCTGCTTAGTGTGGATCCCAGCCTATAGAATAACAGTGTGGATCCCAGCCTATAGAATAACTGCTGCATAGTGTTGATCCCAGCCTATAGAATAACAGCTGTATAGTGTGGATCCCAGCCTATTGAATAACAGCTGCATAGTGTGGATCCCATCCTATAGAATAACAGTGTGGATCCCAGCCTATAGAATAACACCTGCACAGTGTGGATCCCAGCCTATAGAATAACAGTGTGGATCCCAGCCTATAGAATAACAGTGTGGATCCCTGTTTATAGAATAACAGCTGCATAGTGTGGATCCCAGCCTATAGAATAACAGTTGCATAGTGTGGATCCCAACCTATAGAATAACAGCTGTATAGTGTGGATCCCAGCCCATAGAATAACAGCTGCATAGTGTGGATCCCAGCCTATAGAATAACAGCTGTTTAGTGTGGATCCCAGCCTATAGAATAACAGTGTGGATCCCAGCCTATAAAATAACAGCTGCTTAGTGTGGATCCCAGCCTATAGGATAACAGTGTGGATCCCAGCCTATAAAATAACAGCTGCTTAGTGTGGATCCCAGCCTATAGGATAACAGTGTGGATCCCAGCCTATAGAATAACTGCTGCATATTGTTGATCCCAGCCTACAGAATAACAGCTTCATAGTGTTGATCCCAGCCTATAGAATAACAGCTGCATAGTGTTGATCCCAGCATATAGAATAACAGCTGCATAGTGTGGATCCCAGCCTATAGAATAACAGCTGCACAGTGTGGATCCCAGCCTATAGAATAACAGCTGCATAGTGTTGATCCCAGCCTATAGAATAACAGATGCGTAGTGTGGATCCCAGCCTATAGAATAACAGCTGCATAGTGTGGATCCCAGCCTATAGAATAACAGCTGCATAGTGTGGATCCCAGCCTATAGAATAACAGCTGTACAGTGTTGATCCAGGCCTATTGAATAACAGCTGCATAGTGTGGATCCCAGCCTATAGAATAACACCTGCACAGTGTGGATCCCAGCCTACAGAATAACAGCTGCATAGTGTGGATCCCAGCCTATAGAATAACAGCTGCTTAGTGTGGATCCCAGCCTATAGAATAACAGTGTGGATCCCAGCCTATAAAATAACAGCTGCTTAGTGTGGATCCCAGCCTATAGAATAATAGTGTGGATCCCAGCCTATAAAATAACAGCTGCTTAGTGTGGATCCCAGCCTATAGAATAACAGTGTGGATCCCAGTCTATAGAATAACAGCTGCATAGTGTTGATCCCAGCCTATAGAATAACAGCTGCATAGTGTGGATCCCAGCCTATAGAATAACAGCTGCACAGTGTGGATCCCAGCCTATAGAATAACAGCTGCATAGTGTTGATCCCAGCCTATAGAATAACAGATGCGTAGTGTGGATCCCAGCCTATAGAATAACAGCTGCATAGTGTGGATCCCAGCCTATAGAATAACAGCTGCATAGTGTGGATCCCAGCCTATAGAATAACAGCTGTACAGTGTTGATCCAGGCCTATTGAATAACAGCTGCATAGTGTGGATCCCAGCCTATAGAATAACACCTGCACAGTGTGGAGCCCAGCCTACAGAATAACAGCTGCTTAGTGTGGATCCCAGCCTATAGAATAACAGTGTGGATCCCAGCCTATAAAATAACAGCTGCTTAGTGTGGATCCCAGCCTATAGAATAATAGTGTGGATCCCAGCCTATAAAATAACAGCTGCTTAGTGTGGATCCCAGCCTATAGAATAACAGTGTGGATCCCAGCCTATAGAATAACTGCTGCATAGTGTTGATCCCAGCCTATAGAATAACAGCTGTATAGTGTGGATCCCAGCCTATTGAATAACAGCTGCATAGTGTGGATCCCATCCTATAGAATAACAGTGTGGATCCCAGCCTATAGAATAACACCTGCACAGTGTGGATCCCAGCCTATAGAATAACAGTGTGGATCCCAGCCTATAGAATAACAGTGTGGATCCCTGTTTATAGAATAACAGCTGCATAGTGTGGATCCCAGCCTATAGAATAACAGTTGCATAGTGTGGATACCAACCTATAGAATAACAGCTGTATAGTGTGGATCCCAGCCCATAGAATAACAGCTGCATAGTGTGGATCCCAGCCTATAGAATAACAGCTGTTTAGTGTGGATCCCAGCCTATAGAATAACAGTGTGGATCCCAGCCTATAAAATAACAGCTGCTTAGTGTGGATCCCAGCCTATAGGATAACAGTGTGTATCCCAGCCTATAGAATAACTGCTGCATATTGTTGATCCCAGCCTACAGAATAACAGCTTCATAGTGTTGATCCCAGCCTATAGAATAACAGCTGCATAGTGTTGATCCCAGCCTATAGAATAACAGCTGCACAGTGTGGATCCCAGCCTATAGAATAACAGCTGCACAGTGTGGATCCCAGCCTATAGAATAACAGCTGCTCAGTGTGGATCCCAGCCTATAAAATAACAGCTGCTTAGTGTGGATCCCAGCCTATAGAATAACAGTGTGGATCCCAGCCTATAGAATAACACCTGCACAGTGTGGATCCCAGCCTATAGAGTAACAATGTGGATCCCAGCCTATAGAATAACAGCTGCATAGTGTGGATCCCAGCCTATAGAATAACAGCTGCTTAGTGTGGATCCCAGCCTGTAGAATAACAGTGTGGATCCCAGCCTATAAAATAACAGCTGCATAGTGTGGATCCCAGCCTATTGAATAACAGCTGCATTGTGTGGATCCCAGCCTATGGAATAACAGCTGCACAGTGTGGATCCCAGCCTATAGAATAACAGTGTGGATACCAGCCTATAGAATAACAGCTGCATAGTGTGGATCCCAGCCTATAGAATAACAGCTGCTTAGTGTGGATCCCAGCCTATAGAATAACAGTGTGGATCCCAGCGTATAGAATAACACCTGCACAGTGTGGATCCCAGCCTATAGAGTAACAGTGTGGATCCCAGCCTATAGAATAACAGCTGCATAGTGTGGATCCCAGCCTATAGAATAACAGCTGCTTAGTGTGGATCCCAGCCTATAGAATAACTGTGGATCCCAGCCTATAAAATAACAGCTGCATAGTGTGGATCCCAGCCTATAGAATAACAGCTGCTTTGTGTGGATCCCAGCCTATAGAATAACAGTGTGGATCCCTTTCTATAAAATAACAGCTGCTTAGTGTGGATCCCAGCCTATAGAATAACAGTGTGGATCCCAGCCTATAGAATAACAGCTGCATAGTGTTGATCCCAGCCAATAGAATAACTGCTGCATAGTGTTGCTCCCAGCCTACAGAATAACAGCTGCATAGTGTTGATCCCAGCCAATAGAATAACAGCTGCATAGTGTTGATCCCAGCCTATAGAATAACAGCTGCACAGTGTGGATCCCAGCCTATAGAATAACAGTGTGGATACCAGCCTATAGAATAACAGCTGCATAGTGTGGATCCCAGCATATAGAATAACAGCTGCTTAGTGTGGATCCCAGCCTATAGAATAACAGTGTGGATCCCAGCCAACAAAATAACAGCTGCACAGTGTGGATCCCAGCCTATAAAATAACAGCTGCTTAGTGTGGATGCCAGCCTATAGAATAACAGCTGTACAGTGTGGATCCCAGCCTATTGAATAACAGCTGCATTGTGTGGATCCCAGCCTATGGAATAAC
This sequence comes from Oncorhynchus tshawytscha, assembly GCF_018296145.1. Classification (NCBI taxonomy): domain Eukaryota; kingdom Metazoa; phylum Chordata; class Actinopteri; order Salmoniformes; family Salmonidae; genus Oncorhynchus; species Oncorhynchus tshawytscha. The sequence goes on along the minus strand of NC_056437.1, from coordinate 1,232,537 downwards.
AGCTGCACAGTGTGGATCCCAGCCTATATAATAACAGTGTGGATACCAGCCTATAGAATAACAGCTGCATAGTGTGGATCCCAGCCTATAGAATAACAGCTGCTTAGTGTGGATCCCAGCCTATAGAATAACAGTGTGGATCCCAGCCTATAGAATAACACCTGCACAGTGTGGATCCCAGCCTATAGAATAACAGTGTGGATACCAGCCTATAGAATAACAGTGTGCATCCCAGTCTATAGAATAACAGTGTGGATCCCAGCCTATAGAATAACACCTGCACAGTGTGGATCCCAGCCTATATAATAACAGTGTGGATACCAGCCTATAGAATAACAGCTGCATAGTGTGGATCCCAGCCTATAGAATAACAGCTGCTTAGTGTGGATCCCAGCCTATAGAATAACAGTGTGGATCCCAGCCTATAGAATAACAGCTGCACAGTGTGGATCCCAGCCTATAAAATAACAGCTGCTTAGTGTGGATCCCAGCCTATAGAATAACAGCTGTACAGTGTGGATCCCAGCCTATAGAATAACAGTGTGGATACCAGCCTATAGAATAACAGCTGCATAGTGTGGATCCCAGCCTATAGAATAACAGCTGCTTAGTGTGGATCCCAGCCTATAGAATAACAGTGTGGATCCCAGCCTATAGAATAACACCTGCACAGTGTGGATCCCAGCCTATAGAGTAACAGTGTGGATCCCAGCCTATAGAATAACAGCTGCATAGTGTGGATCCCAGCCTATAGAATAACAGCTGCTTAGTGTGGATCCCAGCCTGTAGAATAACAGTGTGGATCCCAGCCTATAAAATAACAGCTGCATAGTGTGGATCCCAGCCTATTGAATAACAGCTGCATTGTGTGGATCCCAGCCAATGGAATAACAGCTGCACAGTGTGGATCCCAGCCTATAGAATAACAGTGTGGATACCAGCCTATAGAATAACAGCTGCATAGTGTGGATCCCAGCCTATAGAATAACAGCTGCTTAGTGTGGATCCCAGCCTATAGAATAACAGTGTGGATCCCAGCATATAGAATAACACCTGCACAGTGTGGATCCCAGCCTATAGAGTAACAGTGTGGATCCCAGCCTATAGAATAACAGCTGCATAGTGTGGATCCCAGCCTATAGAATAACAGCTGCTTAGTGTGGATCCCAGCCTATAGAATAACTGTGGATCCCAGCCTATAAAATAACAGCTGCATAGTGTGGATCCCAGCCTATAGAATAACAGCTGCTTTGTGTGGATCCCAGCCTATAGAATAACAGTGTGGATCCCTTTCTATAAAATAACAGCTGCTTAGTGTGGATCCCAGCCTATAGAATAACAGTGTGGATCCCAGCCTATAGAATAACAGCTGCATAGTGTTGATCCCAGCCAATAGAATAACAGCTGCATAGTGTTGATCCCAGCCTATAGAATAACAGCTGCACAGTGTGGATCCCAGCCTATAGAATAACAGTGTGTATACCAGCCTATAGAATAACAGCTGCATAGTGTGGATCCCAGCATATAGAATAACAGCTGCTTAGTGTGGATCCCAGCCTATAGAATAACAGTGTGGATCCCAGCCAACAAAATAACAGCTGCACAGTGTGGATCCCAGCCTATAAAATAACAGCTGCTTAGTGTGGATGCCAGCCTATAGAATAACAGCTGTACAGTGTGGATCCCAGCCTATTGAATAACAGCTGCATTGTGTGGATCCCAGCCTATGGAATAACAGCTGCACAGTGTGGATCCCAGCCTATATAATAACAGTGTGGATACCAGCCTATAGAATAACAGCTGCATAGTGTGGATCCCAGCCTATAGAATAACAGCTGCTTAGTGTGGATCCCAGCCTATAGAATAACAGTGTGGATCCCAGCCTATAGAATAACACCTGCACAGTGTGGATCCCAGCCTATAGAATAACAGTGTGGATACCAGCCTATAGAATAACAGTGTGAATCCCAGCCTATAGAATAACAGTGTGGATCCCAGCCTATAGAATAACAGTGTGGATCCCAGTCTATAGAATAACAGCTGCATAGTGTTGATCCCAGCCTATAGAATAACAGCTGCATAGTGTGGATCCCAGCCTATAGAATAACAGCTGCATAGTGTGGATCCCAGCCTATAGAATAACAGCTGCTTAGTGTGGATCCCAGCCTATAGACTAACAATGTGGATCCCAGCCTATAAAATAACAGCTGCTTAGTGTGGATCCCAGCCTATAGAATAACAGCTGCTTAGTGTGGATAGCAGCCTATAGAATAACAGTGTGGATCCCTTTCTATAGAATAACAGTGTGGATCCCAGCCAACAAAATAACAGCTGCTTAGTGTGGATCCCAGCCGATAGAATAACAGTGTGGATCCCAGCCTATAGAATAACAGTGTGGATCCCAGCCTATAGAATAACAGCTGCATAGTGTGGATCCCAGCCTATAGAATAACAGCTGCATAGTGTGGATCCCAGCCTATAGAATAACAGCTGCTTAGTGTGGATCCCAGCCTATAAAATAACAGCTGCTTGGTGTGGATCCCAGCCTATAGAATAACAGCTGCTTAGTGTGGATCCCAGCCTATAGAATAACAGTGTGGATCCCAGCCTATAGAATAACTGCTGCATAGTGTTGATCCCAGCCTACAGAATAACAGGTGCAAAGTGTTGATCTCAGCCTGTAGAATAACAGCTGCATAGTGTTGATCCCAGCCTATAGAATAACAGCTGTACAGTGTGGATCCCAGCCTATTGAATAACAGCTGCACAGTGTGGATCCCAGCCTATACAATAACAGCTGCTTAGTGTGGATCCCAGCCTATAGAATAACAGTGTGGATCCCAGCCTATAAAATAACAGCTGCTTTGTGTGGATCCCAGCCTATAGAATAACAGTGTGGATCCCAGCCAACAAAATAACAGCTGCTTAGTGTGGATCCCAGCCGATAGAATAACAGTGTGGATCCCAGCCTATAGAATAACAGTGTGGATCCCAGCCTATAGAATAACAGCTGCATAGTGTTGATCCCAGCCTATAGAATAACAGCTGCACAGTGTGGATCCCAGCCTATAGAATAACAGCTGCATAATGTGGATCCCAGCCTATAGAATAACAGCTGTATAGTGTGGCTCCCAGCCTATAGAATAACAGCTGCATTTTTATTTATTTTTTATTTTATTTCTCCTTTATTTAACCAGGTATGCTAGTTGAGAACAAGTTCTCATTTACAACTGCGACCTGGCCAAGATAAAGTAAACCAGTGTGAACAGACAACAAAACAGAGTTAGACATGGAGCAAACAATAAACAAGTCAATAACAGAGTAGAAAAAAATAAAAAATGTATATACATTGTGTACAAAGGCATGAGGAGGTAGGCGAATAATTACAATTTTGCAGATTAACACTGGAGTGATAAATGATCAGATGGTCATGTGCAGGTAGAGATACTGGTGTGCAAAAGAGCAGAAAAGTAAATAAATAAAAACAGTATGGGGATGAGGTAGGTCAAATTGGGTGGGCTATTTACCGATAGACTATGTACAGCTGCTGCGATCGGTTAGCTGCTCAGAGAGCAGATGTTTGAAGTTGGTGAGGGAGTTAACCTCTTAGTCTCCAACTTCAGCGATTTTTGAAATTCGTTCCAGTCACAGGCAGCAGAGAACTGGAAGGAAAGGCGGCCAAATGAGGTGTTGGCTTTAGGGATGATCAGTGAGATACACTTGCTGGAGCGCGTGCTACGGGTGGGTGTTGCCATCATGACCAGTGAACTGAGATAAGGCGGAGCTTTACCTAGCATGGACTTGTAGATGACCTGGAGCCAGTGGGTCTGGCGACGAATATGTAGCGAGGGCCAGTCGACAAGAGCATACATGTCGCAGTGGTGGGTGGTATAAGGGGCTTTAGTAACAAAACGGATGGCACTGTGATAAACTGCATCCAGTTTGCTGAGTAGAGTATTGGAGGCTATTTTGTAGATGACATCGCCGAAGTTGAGGATCTGTAGGATAGTCAGTTTTACGAGGGTAAGTTTGGCGGCTTGAGTGAAGGAGGCTTTGTTGCGGAATAGAAAGCCGACTCTAGATTTGATTTTATATTGGAGATGTTTGATATGAGTCTGAAAGGAGAGTTTACAGTCTAGCCAGACACCTAGGTACTTATAGATGCATAGTGTGGATCCCAGCCTATTGAATAACAGCTGCATAGTGTGGATCCCAGCCTATAGAATAACAATGTGGATCCCAGCCTATAGAATAACAGCTGCATAGTGTGGATCCCAGCCTACAGAATAACAGCTGCATAGTGTGGATCCCAGCCTATAGAATAGCAGTTTTAATCCCAGCCTATGGAATAACAGCTGCATATTATGGATCCCAGCCTATAGAATAACAATGTGGATCCCAGCCTATAGAATAACAGCTGCATAGTGTGGATCCCAGCCTATAGAATAACAGCTGCATAGTGTGGATCCCAGCCTATAGAATAACAGCTGCACAGTGTGGATCCCAGCCTATAGAATAACAGCTGCATAGTGTGGATCCCAGCCTATAGAATAACAGCTGCATAGTGTGGATCCCAGCCTATAGAATAACAGTTGCATAGTGTGGATCCCAACCTATAGAATAACAGCTGTATAGTGTGGATCCCAGCCCATAGAATAACAGCTGCATAGTGTGGATCCCAGCCTATAGAATAACAGCTGCTTAGTGTGGATCCCAGCCTATAGAATAACAGTGTGGATCCCAGCCTATAAAATAACAGCTGCTTAGTGTGGATCCCAGCCTATAGGATAACAGTGTGGATCCCAGCCTATAAAATAACAGCTGCTTAGTGTGGATCCCAGCCTATAGGATAACAGTGTGGATCCCAGCCTATAAAATAACAGCTGCTTAGTGTGGATCCCAGCCTATAGAATAACAGTGTGGATCCCAGCCTATAGAATAACACCTGCACAGTGTGGATCCCAGCCTATAGAGTAACAGTGTGGATCCCAGCCTATAGAATAACAGCTGCATAGTGTGGATCCCAGCCTATAGAATAACAGCTGCTTAGTGTGGATCCCAGCCTGTAGAATAACAGTGTGGATCCCAGCCTATAAAATAACAGCTGCATAGTGTGGATCCCAGCCTATTGAATAACAGCTGCATTGTGTGGATCCCAGCCTATGGAATAACAGCTGCACAGTGTGGATCCCAGCCTATAGAATAACAGTGTGGATACCAGCCTATAGAATAACAGCTGCATAGTGTGGATCCCAGCCTATAGAATAACAGCTGCTTAGTGTGGATCCCAGCCTATAGAATAACAGTGTGGATCCCAGCGTATAGAATAACACCTGCACAGTGTGGATCCCAGCCTATAGAGTAACAGTGTGGATCCCAGCCTATAGAATAACAGCTGCATAGTGTGGATCCCAGCCTATAGAATAACAGCTGTATAGTGTGGCTCCCAGCCTATAGAATAACAGCTGCATTTTTATTTATTTTTTATTTTATTTCTCCTTTATTTAACCAGGTATGCTAGTTGAGAACAAGTTCTCATTTACAACTGCGACCTGGCCAAGATAAAGTAAACCAGTGTGAACAGACAACAAAACAGAGTTAGACATGGAGCAAACAATAAACAAGTCAATAACAGAGTAGAAAAAAATAAAAATGTATATACATTGTGTACAAAGGCATGAGGAGGTAGGCGAATAATTACAATTTTGCAGATTAACACTGGAGTGATAAATGATCAGATGGTCATGTGCAGGTAGAGATACTGGTGTGCAAAAGAGCAGAAAAGTAAATAAATAAAAACAGTATGGGGATGAGGTAGGTCAAATTGGGTGGGCTATTTACCGATAGACTAGGTACAGCTGCTGCGATCGGTTAGCTGCTCAGAGAGCAGATGTTTGAAGTTGGTGAGGGAGTTAACCTCTTAGTCTCCAACTTCAGCGATTTTTGAAATTCGTTCCAGTCACAGGCAGCAGAGAACTGGAAGGAAAGGCGGCCAAATGAGGTGTTGGCTTTAGGGATGATCAGTGAGATACACTTGCTGGAGCGCGTGCTACGGGTGGGTGTTGCCATCATGACCAGTGAACTGAGATAAGGCGGAGCTTTACCTAGCATGGACTTGTAGATGACCTGGAGCCAGTGGGTCTGGCGACGAATATGTAGCGAGGGCCAGTCGACAAGAGCATACATGTCGCAGTGGTGGGTGGTATAAGGGGCTTTAGTAACAAAACGGATGGCACTGTGATAAACTGCATCCAGTTTGCTGAGTAGAGTATTGGAGGCTATTTTGTAGATGACATCGCCGAAGTTGAGGATCTGTAGGATAGTCAGTTTTACTAGGGTAAGTTTGGCGGCTTGAGTGAAGGAGGCTTTGTTGCGGAATAGAAAGCCGACTCTAGATTTGATTTTATATTGGAGATGTTTGATATGAGTCTGAAAGGAGAGTTTACAGTCTAGCCAGACACCTAGGTACTTATAGATGAATAACAGCTGCATAGTGTGGATCCCAGCCTATTGAATAACAGCTGCATAGTGTGGATCCCAGCCTATAGAATAACAATGTGGATCCCAGCCTATAGAATAACAGCTGCATAGTGTGGATCCCAGCCTACAGAATAACAGCTGCATAGTGTGGATCCCAGCCTATAGAATAGCAGTTTTAATCCCAGCCTATGGAATAACAGCTGCATATTATGGATCCCAGCCTATAGAATAACAATGTGGATCCCAGCCTATAGAATAACAGCTGCATAGTGTGGATCCCAGCCTATAGAATAACAGCTGCATAGTGTGGATCCCAGCCTATAGAATAACAGCTGCACAGTGTGGATCCCAGCCTATAGAATAACAGCTGCATAGTGTGGATCCCAGCCTATAGAATAACAGCTGCATAGTGTGGATCCCAGCCTATAGAATAACAGTTGCATAGTGTGGATCCCAACCTATAGAATAACAGCTGTATAGTGTGGATCCCAGCCCATAGAATAACAGCTGCATAGTGTGGATCCCAGCCTATAGAATAACAGCTGCTTAGTGTGGATCCCAGCCTATAGAATAACAGTGTGGATCCCAGCCTATAAAATAACAGCTGCTTAGTGTGGATCCCAGCCTATAGGATAACAGTGTGGATCCCAGCCTATAAAATAACAGCTGCTTAGTGTGGATCCCAGCCTATAGGATAACAATGTGGATCCCAGCCTATAAAATAACAGCTGCTTAGTGTGGATCCCAGCCTATAGAATAACAATCCCAGCCTATAGAATAACACCTGCACAGTGTGGATCCCAGCCTATAGAGTAACAGTGTGGATCCCAGCCTATAGAATAACAGCTGCATAGTGTGGATCCCAGCCTATAGAATAACAGCTGCTTAGTGTGGATCCCAGCCTGTAGAATAACAGTGTGGATCCCAGCCTATAAAATAACAGCTGCATAGTGTGGATCCCAGCCTATTGAATAACAGCTGCATTGTGTGGATCCCAGCCTATGGAATAACAGCTGCACAGTGTGGATCCCAGCCTATAGAATAACAGTGTGGATACCAGCCTATAGAATAACAGCTGCATAGTGTGGATCCCAGCCTATAGAATAACAGCTGCTTAGTGTGGATCCCAGCCTATAGAATAACAGTGTGGATCCCAGCGTATAGAATAACACCTGCACAGTGTGGATCCCAGCCTATAGAGTAACAGTGTGGATCCCAGCCTATAGAATAACAGCTGCATAGTGTGGATCCCAGCCTATAGAATAACAGCTGTACAGTGTGGATCCCAGCCTATTGAATAACAGCTGCACAGTGTGGATCCCAGCCTATACAATAACAGCTGCTTAGTGTGGATCCCAGCCTATAGAATAACAGTGTGGATCCCAGCCTATAAAATAACAGCTGCTTTGTGTGGATCCCAGCCTATAGAATAACAGTGTGGATCCCAGCCTATAGAATAACAGCTGCATAGTGTTGATTCCAGCCTATAGAATAACAGCTGCACAGTGTGGATCCCAGCCTATAGAATAACAGCTGCATAGTGTGGATCCCAGCCTATAGAATAACAGCTGTATAGTGTGGCTCCCAGCCTATAGAATAACAGCTGCATTTTTATTTATTTTTTATTTTATTTCTCCTTTATTTAACCAGGTATGCTAGTTGAGAACAAGTTCTCATTTACAACTGCCCTGGCCAAGATAAAGTAAACCAGTGTGAACAGACAACAAAACAGAGTTAGACATGGAGCAAACAATAAACAAGTCAATAACAGAGTAGAAAAAAATAAAAAATGTATATACATTGTGTACAAAGGCATGAGGAGGTAGGCGAATAATTACAATTTTGCAGATTAACACTGGAGTGATAAATGATCAGATGGTCATGTGCAGGTAGAGATACTGGTGTGCAAAAAGAGCAGAAAAGTAAATAAATAAAAACAGTATGGGGATGAGGTAGGTCAAATTGGGTGGGCTATTTACCGATAGACTATGTACAGCTACAGATCGGTTAGCTGCTCAGAGAGCAGATGTTTGAAGTTGGTGAGGGAGTTAACCTCTTAGTCTCCAACTTCAGCGATTTTTGAAATTCGTTCCAGTCACAGGCAGCAGAGAACTGGAAGGAAAGGCGGCCAAATGAGGTGTTGGCTTTAGGGATGATCAGTGAGATACACTTGCTGGAGCGCGTGCTACGGGTGGGTGTTGCCATCATGACCAGTGAACTGAGATAAGGCGGAGCTTTACCTAGCATGGACTTGTAGATGACCTGGAGCCAGTGGGTCTGGCGACGAATATGTAGCGAGGGCCAGTCGACAAGAGCATACATGTCGCAGTGGTGGGTGGTATAAGGGGCTTTAGTAACAAAACGGATGGCACTGTGATAAACTGCATCCAGTTTGCTGAGTAGAGTATTGGAGGCTATTTTGTAGATGACATAAGTTGAGGATCTGTAGGATAGTCAGTTTTACTAGGGTAAGTTTGGCGGCTTGAGTGAAGGAGGCTTTGTTGCGGAATAGAAAGCCGACTCTAGATTTGATTTTATATTGGAGATGTTTGATATGAGTCTGAAAGGAGAGTTTACAGTCTAGCCAGACACCTAGGTACTTATAGATGCATAGTGTGGATCCCAGCCTATTGAATAACAGCTGCATAGTGTGGATCCCAGCCTATAGAATAACAATGTGGATCCCAGCCTATAGAATAACAGCTGCATAGTGTGGATCCCAGCCTACAGAATAACAGCTGCATAGTGTGGATCCCAGCCTATAGAATAGCAGTTTTAATCCCAGCCTATGGAATAACAGCTGCATATTATGGATCCCAGCCTATAGAATAACAATGTGGATCCCAGCCTATAGAATAACAGCTGCATAGTGTGGATCCCAGCCTATAGAATAACAGCTGCATAGTGTGGATCCCAGCCTATAGAATAACAGCTGCACAGTGTGGATCCCAGCCTATAGAATAACAGCTGCATAGTGTGGATCCCAGCCTATAGAATAACAGCTGCATAGTGTGGATCCCAGCCTATAGAATAACAGTTGCATAGTGTGGATCCCAACCTATAGAATAACAGCTGTATAGTGTGGATCCCAGCCCATAGAATAACAGCTGCATAGTGTGGATCCCAGCCTATAGAATAACAGCTGCTTAGTGTGGATCCCAGCCTATAGAATAACAGTGTGGATCCCAGCCTATAAAATAACAGCTGCTTAGTGTGGATCCCAGCCTATAGAATAACAGTGTGGATCCCAGCCTATAAAATAACAGCTGCATAGTGTGGATCCCAGCCTATAGAATAACAGCTGCTTAGTGTGGATCCCAGCCTATAGAATAACAGTGTGGATCCCAGCCTATAGAATAACACCTGCACAGTGTGGATCCCAGCCTATAGAGTAACAGTGTGGATCCCAGCCTATAGAATAACAGCTGCATAGTGTGGATCCCAGCCTATAGAATAACAGCTGCTTAGTGTGGATCCCAGCCTGTAGAATAACAGTGTGGATCCCAGCCTATAAAATAACAGCTGCATAGTGTGGATCCCAGCCTATTGAATAACAGCTGCATTGTGTGGATCCCAGCCTATGGAATAACAGCTGCACAGTGTGGATCCCAGCCTATAGAATAACAGTGTGGATACCAGCCTATAGAATAACAGCTGCATAGTGTGGATCCCAGCCTATAGAATAACAGCTGCTTAGTGTGGATCCCAGCCTATAGAATAACAGTGTGGATCCCAGCGTATAGAATAACACCTGCACAGTGTGGATCCCAGCCTATAGAGTAACAGTGTGGATCCCTGCCTATAGAATAACAGCTGCATAGTGTGGATCCCAGCCTATAGAATAACAGCTGCTTAGTGTGGATCCCAGCCTATAGAATAACTGTGGATCCCAGCCTATAAAATAACAGCTGCATAGTGTGGATCCCAGCCTATAGAATAACAGCTGCTTTGTGTGGATCCCAGCCTATAGAATAACAGTGTGGATCCCTTTCTATAAAATAACAGCTGCTTAGTGTTGATCCCAGCCTATAGAATAACAGTGTGGATCCCAGCCTATAGAATAACAGCTGCATAGTGTTGATCCCAGCCAATATAATAACTGCTGCATAGTGTTGCTCCCAGCCTACAGAATAACAGCTGCATAGTGTTGATCCCAGCCAATAGAATAACAGCTGCATAGTGTTGATCCCAGCCTATAGAATAACAGCTGCACAGTGTGGATCCCAGCCTATAGAATAACAGTGTGGATACCAGCCTATAGAATAACAGCTGCATAGTGTGGATCCCAGCATATAGAATAACAGCTGCTTAGTGTGGATCCCAGCCTATAGAATAACAGTGTGGATCCCAGCCAACAAAATAACAGCTGCACAGTGTGGATCCCAGCCTATAAAATAACAGCTGCTTAGTGTGGATGCCAGCCTATAGAATAACAGCTGTACAGTGTGGATCCCAGCCTATTGAATAACAGCTGCACAGTGTGGATCCCAGCCTATATAATAACAGTGTGGATACCAGCCTATAGAATAACAGCTGCATAGTGTGGATCCCAGCCTATAGAATAACAGCTGCTTAGTGTGGATCCCAGCCTATAGAATAACAGTGTGGATCCCAGCCTATAGAATAACAGCTGCATAGTGTGGATCCCAGCCTATAGAATAACAGCTGCTTAGTGTGGATCCCAGCCTATAGAATAACAGTGTGGATCCCAGCCTATAGAATAACAGTGTGGATACCAGCCTATAGAATAACAGTGTGCATCCCAGTCTATAGAATAACAGTGTGGATCCCAGCCTATAGAATAACACCTGCACAGTGTGGATCCCAGCCTATATAATAACAGTGTGGATACCAGCCTATAGAATAACAGCTGCATAGTGTGGATCCCAGCCTATAGAATAACAGCTGCTTAGTGTGGATCCCAGCCTATAGAATAACAGTGTGGATCCCAGCCTATAGAATAACAGCTGCACAGTGTGGATCCCAGCCTATAAAATAACAGCTGCTTAGTGTGGATCCCAGCCTATAGAATAACAGCTGTACAGTGTGGATCCCAGCCTATAGAATAACAGTGTGGATACCAGCCTATAGAATAACAGCTGCATAGTGTGGATCCCAGCCTATAGAATAACAGCTGCATAGTGTGGATCCCAGCCTATTGAATAACAGCTGCATTGTGTGGATCCCAGCCTATGGAATAACAGCTGCACAGTGTGGATCCCAGCCTATAGAATAACAGCTGCTTAGTGTGGATCCCAGCCTATAGAATAACTGTGGATCCCAGCCTATAAAATAACAGCTGCATAGTGTGGATCCCAGCCTATAGAATAACAGCTGCTTTGTGTGGATCCCAGCCTATAGAATAACAGTGTGGATCCCTTTCTATAAAATAACAGCTGCTTAGTGTGGATCCCAGCCTATAGAATAACAGTGTGGATCCCAGCCTATAGAATAACAGCTGCATGATCCCAGCCTAGTGTTGATCCCAGCCAATAGAATAACTGCTGCATAGTGTTGCTCCCAGCCTACTGAATAACAGCTGCATAGTGTTGATCCCAGCCAATAGAATAACAGCTGCATAGTGTTGATCCCAGCCTATAGAATAACAGCTGCACAGTGTGGATCCCAGCCTATAGAATAACAGTGTGGATACCAGCCTATAGAATAACAGCTGCATAGTGTGGATCCCAGCATATAGAATAACAGCTGCTTAGTGTGGATCCCAGCCTATAGAATAACAGTGTGGATCCCAGCCAACAAAATAACAGCTGCACAGTGTGGATCCCAGCCTATAAAATAACAGCTGCTTAGTGTGGATGCCAGCCTATAGAATAACAGCTGTACAGTGTGGATCCCAGCCTATTGAATAACAGCTGCATAGTGTGGATCCCAGCCTATTGAATAACAGCTGCATAGTGTGGATCCCAGCCTATAGAATAACAGCTGCATAGTGTGGATCCCAGCCTATAGAATAACAGCTGTATAGTATGGATCCCAGCCTATAGAATAACAGCTGCATAGTGTGGATCCCAGCCTATTGAATACAAGTGGGGCTAAAATATATAATTTAATAATATTATTATAATGCATTAGAAAGTGATTGGTTAGAAAAAGCCTACAGAACCAACACATAAAGTAAATTTTAACATCCATAGATGGCCAACTATGTAAACTTAGATAAAGTTGGTCAGAGGAGGCATGGAGTCTGAATGGGCATGTTGGAGGAGGGGGGCATGGAGTCTGAATGGGCATGTTGGAAGAGGGGGTTATGGAGTCTGAATGGGCATGTTGGAGTAGGGGGGCATGGAGTCTGAAAGGGCATGTTGGAGGAGCGGGGGCATGGAGTCTGAATGGGCATGTTGGAGGAGGGAGGGGTTGGAGTCTGAATGGGCATGGTGCAGGAGGGGGGAGGGTGGGGTTGGAGTCTGAATGGGCATGTTGCAGGATGGGGGGAGGGTGGGGTTGGAGTCTGAATGGGCATGGTGCAGGATGGGGGTTGGAGTCTGAATGGGCATGGTACAGGATGGGGGAGGGTGGTGTTGGAGTCTGAATGGGCATGGTGCAGGATGGGGGTTGGAGTCTGAACGGGCATGGTGCAGGATGGGGGGTGGAGTCTGAATGGGCATGGTGCAGGATGGGGGTTGGAGTCTGAATGGGCATTGTGCAGGATGGGGGTTGGAGTCTGAATGGGCATTGTGCAGGATGGGGGAGTTGGAGTCTGAATGGGCATTGTGCAGGATGGGGAGTTGGAGTCTGAATGGGCATTGTGCAGGATGGGGAGTTGGAGTCTGAATGGGCATGGTGCAGGATGGGGAGGGGTGAAGTCTGAATGGGTACGGTGCTTGAGGGGGGCATGGTGCAGGAGTGGGGGAATGGGCATGGTACGGGAGGGGGGGAATGAGCATGGTGCAGGAGGGGAGGTTAGAGTCTGAATGACCATGTGGCAGGAAGGGGGAGTGGGTTGAAGTCGGAATGGGCATAGTGCAGGAGGGGGTGGGGGTTGGAGTCTGAATGGCCATGTTGCAAGAGGGGGGGTTGTTGGAGTCTGAATGACCATGTGACAGGAAGGGGAGTGTTGGAGTCTGAATGTTCATGTAGCAAAATGAAAGAAAAAGGTCCAGCAAAAGCGAAGAACGGGGTCTGTCGGCAACAGCCACGAACTCAGTGAAGACGTGTTTTGTTCGTATCTCGTGCACTTTTGGATTTTTCGTATATATATTTCAAATTTAATATTTTAAATCTCTTTTCGATTTTTTATTCGATTATACCTTCCGGCAACCTGCCTCACCCAATGTGATACGGTATCGCTATTATTTTTAATTTTAGAACACATTCAAGAACCTCCAGAAGCTAACCAGCTAATTAGCTATTTAGTCATTGTTAGCCACTGCTAGCGGCTTTTACTTTCTGCACAGATACCAGCCCTGTTCTTAGCCTGGATAATACTCGCCAGTCTACCAGTATCGGACTGTCTCTCCACAACAATGCCGGATTCCTGCCGTGATCCTTGGACCACTACTTCTGATATTCACAGCTAGCTTGCAGCTAGCTAGCTCACAGCTTGCAGCTAGCTAGCTCACCGTGGCACCCAGTCCCTGAGGCCCACCTCCCGGCCTACTCAGCTGTTCACCCGAACCCTACTCATACACGGCTAGAGCCCAATACTCCACCGGATCCTTGCTGTAAACTCTGGACCTTAGCACCGGTTCACCGCTGCTACCGATTGGCTATAGTGGCTAACGCCACTGCCACGAAGCTAGCACCAGTTAGCCGTGAGCCAGGCGCATCTCCCGGCCAGCAAACTAAATTCTACAATAACTCTTTCGCCATCTGGCTTGGAATCTCTGTCGACACGGCGCCCCGCCGCACCACCACGACTGGTCTGCCGACGAATACACCATCCGCTGTGCCTTCAACCGGCCTCCGTCTGAGGGTTACTAACTTTAAACGCCTTGTCGCCTGCTAGCGTAGTGGCGGGTTCCCTGTTCCATCTACTGCTGCCCCCTGGACACATGATCACTTGGCTACATAGCTGATGCCTACTGGACTGTCCATTAATCACGGTATTCCATTCTGTTTATTTATTTTTCTGTCGGCCCCAGCCGCGAACTCAGGCTCTGTGTGTAGTTAATTCGACCCTCTCTGCCTAGTCATCGCCATTTTACCTGCTGTTGTTGTGTTAGCTGATTAGCTGTTGTTGTCTCACCTGTTGTTTTAGCTAGCTCTCCAAATCAACACCTGCGATTACTTTATGCCTCGCTGTATGTCTCTCTCAAATGTCAATATGCCTTGTATACTGTTGTTCAGGTTAGTTTTCATTGTTTTAGTTTACAATGGAGCCCCTAGTTCCACTCTTCATACCTCTGATACCTCCTTTGTCCCACCTCCCACACATGCGGTGACCTCACCCATTACAACCAGCATGTCCAGAGATACAACCTCTCTTATCATCACCCAGTGCCTGGGCTTACATCCGCTGTACACGCACCCCATCATACCCCTGTCTGCGCATTATGCCCTGTATATATTCTACCATGCCCAGAAATCTGCTCCTTTTATTCTTTGTCCCCAACGCTCTAGGCGACCAGTTTTGATAGCCTTTAGCCGCAACCTCATTCAACTCCTCCTCTGTTCCGCGGGTGATGTGGAGGTAAACCCAGGCCCTGCATGTCCCCAGGCACCCTCATTTGTTGACTTCTGTGATCGAAAAAGCCTTGGTTTCATGCATGTCAACATCAGAAGCCTCCTCCCTAAGTTTGTTTTACTCACTGCTTTAGCACACTCTGCCAACCCTGATGTCCTTGCCGTGTCTGAATCCTGGCTTAGGAAGGGCACCAAAAATTCTGAGATTTCCATACCCAACTATAACATTTTCCGTCAAGATAGAACTGCCAAAGGGGGAGGAGTTGCAGTCTACTGCAGAGATAGCCTGCAAAGTAATGTCATACTTTCCAGGTCCATACTCAAACAGTTCGAACTACTAATTAAAAAAATGACTCTCTCCAGAAATAAGTCTCTCACTGTTGCCGCCTGCTACCGACCCCCCTCAGCTCCCAGCTGTGCCCTGGACACCATTTGTGAATTGATCGCCCCCCATCTAGCTTCAGAGTTTGTTCTGTTAGGTGACCTAAACTGGGATATGCTTAACACCCCGGCAGTCCTACAATCTAAGCTAGATGCCCTCAATCGCACATAAATCATCAAGGAACGCACCAGGTGCAACCCTAAATCTGTAAACAAGGGCACCCTCATAGACATTATCCTGACCAACTGGCCATCCAAATACACCTCAGCTGTCTTCAACCAGGATCTCAGCGATCACTGCCTCATTGCCTGTATCCGCTACGGGGTCCGCAGTCAAACGACTACCCCTCATCACTGTCAAACGCTCCCGAAAACGCTTCTGCGAGCAAGCCTTTCTAATCGACCTTGCCCGGGTATCCTGGAAGGATATTGACCTCAATGCCTGGTCACAGACAAACTGAATTGGTCCACTCACACAGACAGCATCGTGAGGAAGGCGCAGCAGCGCCTCTTCAACCTCAGGAGGCTGAAGAAATTTGGCTTGTCACCAAAAGCACTCACAAACTTCTACAGATGCACAATCGAGAGCATCCTGGCGGGCTGTATCACCGCCTGGTATGGCAACTGCACCGCCCTCAACCGTAAGGCTCTCCAGAGGGTAGTGAGGTCTGCACAACGCATCACCGGGGGCAAACTACCTGCCCTCCAGGACACCTACACCACCCGATGCTACAGGAAGGCCATAAAGATCATCAAGGACATCAACCACCCAAGCCACTGCCTGTTCACCCCGCTGTCATCCAGAAGGCGAGGTCAGTACAGGTGCATCAAAGCTGGGACCGAGAGACTGAAAAACAGCTTCTATCTCAAGGCCATCAGACTGTTAAACAGCCACCACTAACATTGAGTGGCTACTGCCAACACACTGTCAATGACACTGACTCTACTCCAGCCACTTTAATAATGGGAATTGATGGGAAATGATGTAAATATATCACTAACCACTTTAAACAATATGATATAATGTTACTTACCCTACATTATTCATCTCATATGCATACGTAGATACTGTACTCTATATCATCGACTGCATCCTTATGTAATACATGTATCACTAGCCACTTTAACTATGCCACTTTGTTTACATACTCATCTCATATGTATATACTGTACTCGATATCATCTACTGTATCTTGCCTATGCTGCTCTGTACCATCACTCATTCATATATCCTTATGTACATATTCTTTATCCCCTTACACTGTGTATAAGACAGTAGTTTTTTGGAATTGTTAGTTAGATTACTTGTTCGTTATTACTGCATTGTCGGAACTAGAAGCACAAGCATTTCGCTACACTCGCATTAACATCTGCTAACCATGTGTATGTGACAAATCAAATTTGATTTGATTTGATTTTTGATTTGATTTGGTCATTCTTTAAAAGTAACTTCCTCACTATCTTAGTTAAGCATGCTCCGTTCAAAAAATGCAGAACTAAGAACAGATATAACCCTTGGTTCACTCCAGACCTGACTGCCCTCGACCAGCACAAAAACATCCTGTGGCGGACTGCAATAGCTTCGAATAGTCCCTGCGATATGCAACTGTTCAGAGAAGTCAGGAACCAATACACGCAGTCAGTCAGGAAAGCAAAGGCCAGCTTTTTCAAGTAAAAATTTGCATCCTGTAGCTCTAACTCCAAAAAGTTCTGGGACACTGTAAAGTCCATGGAGAACAAGAGCACCTCCTCCCAGCTGCCCACTGCACTGAGGCTAGGTAACATGGTCACCACCGATAAATCCATGATAATCGAAAACTTCAACAAGCATTTCTCAACGGCTGGCCATGCCTTCCTCCTGGCTACTCCAACCTCGGCCAACAGGTCCCCCCCCCACGCAGCTACTTGCACAAGCCTCCCCAGCTTCTCCTTTAAACAAATTCAGATCGCAGATGTTCTTAAAGAGCTGCAAAACCTGGACCCGTACAAATCAGCTGGGCTTGACAATCTAGACCTTCTATTTCTGAAACTATCCGCCGCCATTGTACCAACCCCTTTTACCAGCCTGTTCAACCTCTCTTTCATATTGTCTGAGATCTCCAAGGATTGGAAAGCTGCCGCAGTCATCCCCCTCTTCAAAGGGGGAGACACCCTGGACCCAAACTGTTACAGACCTATATCCATCCTGCCCTGCCTATCTAAGGTCTTTGAAAGCCAAGTCAACAAACAGATCACTGACCATCTCGAATCCCACAGTACCTTCTCCGCTGTGCAATCTGGTTTCCTAGCCGGTCACGGGGGTGCACCTCAGCCACGTGCAAGGTACTAAACGATATCATAACCACCATCGATAAAAGACAGTACTGTGCAGCCGTCTTCATCGACCTGGCCAAGGTTTTTGACTCTGTCAATCACCATATTCTTATCGGCAAACTCAGTAGCCTCGGTTTTTCTAATGACTGCCTTGCCTGGTTCACCAACTACTTCAGTTCAGTGTGTCAAATCGGAGGGCATGTTGTCCGGTCCTATGGCAGTCTCTATGGGGGTGCCACAGGGTTCAATTCTCGGGCCAACTCTTTTCTCTGTATATATCAATGATGTTGCTCTTGCTGCGGGCGATTCCCTGATCCACCTTTAATCAGACGACACCATTCTGTATACTTCTGGCCATTCCTTGGACACTGTGCTATCTAACCTCCAAACAAGCTTCAATGCCGTACAACACTACTTCTGTGGCATCCAACTGCTCTTAAACGCTAGTAAAACCAAATGCATGCTTTTCAACCGTACGCTGCCTGCACCTGCACGCCCGACTAGCATCACCACCCTGGAAGGATCCGACCTAGAATATGTGGACATCTAGAAGTACCTAGGTGTCTGGCTAGACTGTAAACTCTCCTTCCAGACTCATATCAAACATCTCCAATCTAAAATCAAATCTAGAGTCTGCTTTCTATTCCGCAACAAAGCCTCCTTCACTCACGCCGCCAAACTTACCCTCGTAAAACTGACTATCCTACCGATCCTCGACTTCGGCAATGTCATCTACAAAATAGCTTCCAATACTCTACTCAGCAAACTGGATGCAGTTAATCACAGTGCCATCCATTTTGTTATTAAAGCACCTTATACCACTCACCACTGCTCTAGTCGGCTGGCCCTCGCTACATATTCATCGCCAGACCAACTGGCTCCAGGTCATCTACAAGTCCATGCTAGGTAAAGCTCCGCCTTATCTCAGTTCACTGGTCACGATGGCAACACCCATCCGTAGCACTCGCTCCAGCAGGTGTATCTCACTGATCATCCCTAAAGCCAACACCTCATTTGGCCGCCTTTCCTTCCAGTTCTCTGCTGCCTGTGACTGGAACGAATTTCAAAAATCACTGAAGTTGGAGACTTTTATCTCCCTCACCAACTTTAAACATCTGCTATCTGAGCAGCTAACCGATCGCTGCAGCTCTACATAGTCCATCTGTAAATAGCCCACCCAATTTACCTACCTCACCCCATACTGATGTTATTTCTTTACTTTTCTGCTCTTTTGCACACCAGTATCTCTACCTGCACATCACCATCTGATCATTTATCACTCCAGTGTTAATCTGCAAAATTGTAATTATTTGCCTACCTCCTCATGCTTTTTGCACACAATGTATATAGACACTTTTTTTCTACTGTGTTATTGACTTGTTTATTGTTTACTGCATGTGAAACTCTGTGTTGTTGTCTGTTCACACTGCTATGCTTTATCTTGGCCAGGTCACAGTTGTAAATGAGAACTTGTTCTCAACTAGCCTACCTGGTTAAATAAAGGTGAAATAAATAACACAAATAATGGGTCTGATCATAATGGGTCTGATCATTATGGATCTGATCATAATGGGTCTGATTGATGGATCTGATTATAATGGGTCAGATCAAAATGGGTCTGATCATAATAGGTCTGATTTTAATGGGTCAGATCATGATGGATCTGATTATAATGGGTCTGATTATAATGGTTCTGATTATAATGGGTCTGATCGTAATGGGCCTGATCGTAATGGGCCTGATCGTAATGGGCCTGATCGTAATGGGCCTGATCGTAATGGGTCTGATCGTAATGGGTCTGATCGTAATGGGTCTGATCGTAATGGTCTGATCGTAATGGGTCTGATCGTAATGGGTCTGATCATAATGGGTCTGATCATAATGGGTCTGATCATAATGGGTCTGATCATAATGGGTCTTATTATAATGGGTCTGATTATAATGGGTCTTTTTATAATGGGTCTGATCATAATGGGTCTGATTATAATGGGTCTGATTGTACTGGGTCTGATAGTAATGGGGTCTGATCATAACGGGTCTGATTATAATGGGTCTGATTATAATTAGTCAGATTATAATGGGTCTGATTATAATGGGTCTGATTATAATGGGTCTGACCGTACTGGGTCTGATTATAATAGGTCTTTTTATAATGGGTCTCATCATAATGGGTCTGATTATAATGGGTCTGATTATAATGGGTCTGACCGTACTGGGTCTGATTATAATGGGTCTGATTATAATGGGTCTTTTTATAATGGGTCTGATCATAATGGGTCTGATTATAATGGGTCTGATCGTACTGGGTCTGATTATAATGGGGTCTGATCGTAATGGGTCTGATTATAATGGGTCTGATCATAATGGGTCTGATCATAATGAGTCTGATTATAATGGGGTCTGATCATAATGGGTTTGATTATAATGGGTCTGATTATAATGGGTCTGATCATAATGGGTCTGATTATAATGGGTCTGATTATAATGGGTCTGATCATAATGGGTCTGATCATAATGGGTCTGATTATAATGGGTCTGATTATAATGGGTCTGATTATAATGGGTCTGATCATAATGGGTCTGATCATAATGGGTCCGATTATAATGGGTCTGACCGTACTGGGCCTGATTATAATGGGTCTGATTATAATGGGTCTTTTTATAATGGGTCTGATCATAATGGGTCTGATTATAATGGGTCTGATCGTATTGGGTCTGACTATAATGCGGTCTGATCGTAATGGGTCTGATTATAATGGGTCTGATCATAATGGGTCTGATCATAATGAGTCTGATTATAATGGGGTCTGATCATAATGGGTTTGATTATAATGGGTCTGATTATAATGGGTCTGATCATAATGGGTCTGATTATAATGGGTCTGATTATAATGGGTCTGATTATAATGGGTCTGATCATATTGGGTCTGATTATAATGGGTCTGATCGTGCTGGGTCTGATCGTACTGGGTCTGATTATAATGGGTCTGATTAGAATGGGTCTGATAATAATGGGTCTGATTATAATGGGTCTGATTGTGCTGGGTCTGATCGTACTGGGTCTGATTATAATGGGTCTGATTATAATGGGTCTGATCATAATGGGTCTGATTATAATGGGTATGACCGTACTCGGTCTGATCGTACTGGGTCTGATTATAATGGGTCTGATCATGCATCACAGGGGTATTTATTTCCCTGGTCGGTTTCTTCCTTTCCTTTTCATGTCTTTTTGTGCAGGCTTTTAGAGTGGTCTCTTTCAGCAAAAATGGAGAAGAGACAGCAATGCAGTGGTTCTCCCTTTAAAGGTTTTGAGCTTATACCCCGACCGATGGTGGTAGATGGTGACAGATTGTGGTATTTTTGCTTCATTCTCGCAACAATGGCTGATACTTAAATAACGGGCCATAGAATTTGTTACTCCCCGCAAGCTGTGCTGCTTTACGCTGCAACTTTTAAAGGAAGACCCACTGTATGAGGGCTGTAGAGTATGAGTTTAGTAAGCATCAACTTTTAAAGGAAGACCCACTGTATGAGGGCTGTAGAGTATGAGTTTAGTAAGCATCGACTTAAGTAGAGGAGCTAGTAGATGTAGAGGAGCTAATAGATGTAGAGGAGCTAATAGATGTAGAGGAGCTAGTAGATGTAGAGGGGACTAGTAGATGTAGAGGGACTATACACAGACTAGTAGTTGTAGAGGAGCTAGTAGATGTAGAGGCACTAGTAGATGTAGAGGGACTAGTAGATGTAGAGGGACTATACACAGACTAGTAGTTGTAGAGGAGCTAGTAGATGTAGAGGAGCTCGTAGATGTAGAGGAGCTCGTAGATGTAGAGGAGCTAGTAGATGTAGAGGGACTAGTAGATGTAGAGGGACTAGTAGATGTAGAGGGACTATATACGGACTAGTGGATGTAGAGGAGCTAGTAGATGTAGAGGAGCTAGTAGATGTAGAGGAGCTAATAGATGTAGAGGAGCTGGTAGATGTAGAGGGACTAGTAGATGTAGAGGGACTATACACGGACTAGTGGATGTAGAGGAGCTAGTAGATGTAGAGGAGCTAGTAGATGTAGAGGGACTATACACGGACTAGTGGATGTAGAGGAGCTAGTAGATGTAGAGGACCTTGTAGATGTAGAGGAGCTAGTAGATGTAGAGGGACTAGTAGATGTAGAGGAATTAGTAGATGTAGAGGATTTAGTAGATGTATAGGGCCTAGTTGATGTAGAGGAGCTATACACAGACTAGTAGATGTAGAGGGACTAGTAGATGTAGAGGAGCTAGTAGATGTAGAGGGACTGTAGAAGGTCTAGTAGATGTTTATTTTTATTTTATTTTTATTTCACCTTTATTTAACCAGGTAGGCTAGTTGAGAACAAGTTCTCATTTGCAACTGCGACCTGGCCAAGATAAAGCATAGCAGTGTGAACAGACAACACAGAGTTACACATGGAGTAAACAATTAACAAGTCAATAACACAGTAGAAAAAAAGGGAGTCTATATACATTGTGTGAAAAAAGGCATGAGGAGGTAGGCGAATAATTACAATTTTGCAGATTAACACTGGAGTGATAAATTATCAGATGGTCATGTACAGGTAGTAGCTAGTAGATGTAGAGGGACTAGTAGATGTTGAGGGACTAGAGATGTAGAGGGATTAGTAGATCTCTACAGTGACAACAATTACTGGTCTGGTGGATCTTCCACAGAGTCTCATCAAACAACTACAGAGATTACTGGTCTGGTGGATCCTCCACAGAGAGTCTCATCAAACATCTACAGAGATTACTGGTCTGGTGGATCTTCCACAGAGTCTCATCAAACAACTACAGAGATTACTGGTCTGGTGGATCCTCCACAGAGAGTCTCATCAAACATCTACAGAGATTACTGGTCTGGTGGATCCCCCACAGAGAGTCTCATCAAACATCTACAGAGATTACTGGTCTGGTGGATCCTCCACAGAGTCTCATCTCATCATCAGTTAGGGGGAGTGATGAGCTCTACAGCAGAGTCTCACAACTCAATCGCTGGTTGAAAACTGTTTTCTGCCCCTCCCAAAAGATAGAATTTGTAGATAATTGGCCCTCTTTCTGGGACTCACCCACAAACAGGACCAAGCCTGACCTGCTGAGGAGTGACGGACTCCATCCTAGCTGGAGGGGTGCTCTCATCTTATCTACCAGCATAGATAGGGCTCTAACTCTTCTAGCTCCACAATGAAATAGGGTGCAGGCCAGGCAGCAGGCTGTTAGCCAGCCTGCCAGCATAGTGGAGTCTGCCACTAGCACAGTCAGTGTAGTCAGCTCCGCTATCACCATTGAGACCGTGTCTGTGCCTCGACCTAGGTTGGGCAAAACTAAACATGGCGGTGTTCGCCTTAGAAATCTCACTAGGATAAAGACCTCCTCAATTCCGGTTATTATTGAAAGAGATCATGATACCTAACATCTCAAAATAGGGCTACTTAATGTTAGATCCCTTACTTCAAAAGCAATTATAGTCAATGAACTAATCACTGATCATAATCTTGATGTGATTGTCCTGACTGAAACATGGCTTGAGCCTGATGAATTTACTGTGTTAAATGAGGCCTCACCTCCTGGCTACACTAGTGGCCATATCCCCTGTGCATCCCACAAAGGCGGAGGTGTTGCTAACATTTACGATAGCAAATTTCAATTTACAAAAAAAAAAATACATTTTTAGTCTTTTGAGCTTCTAGTCATGAAATCTATGCAGCCTACTCAATCACTTTTTATAGCTACTGTTTACAGGCCTCCTGGGTCATATACAGCGTTCCTCATTGAGTTCCAATCGGACCTTGTAGTCATAGCAGATAATATTCTAATCTTTGGTGATTTTAATATTCACATGGAAAAGTCCACAGACCCACTCCAAAAGGCTTTCGGAGCCATCATCGACTCAGTGGGTTTTGTCCAACATGTCTCTGGACCCACTCACTGTCACAGTCATACTCTGGACCTAGTTTTGTCCCATGGAATAAATGTTGTGGATCTTAATGTTTTTCCTCATAATCCTGGACTATCGGACCACCGTTTTATTACGTTTGCAATTGCAACAAATAATCTGCTCAGACCCCAACCAAGGAACATCAAAAGTCGTGCTATAAATTCACAGACAAACACAAAGATTCCTTGATGTTCTTCCAGATTCCCTCTGTCTACCCAAGGACGCCAGAGGACAAAAATCAGTTAACCAACTAACTGAGGAACTCAATTTAACCTTACGCAATACCCTAGATGCAGTTGCACCCCTAAAAACTAAAAACATTTCTCATAAGAAACTAGCTCCCTGGTACACAGAAAATACCCGAGCTCTGAAGCAAGCTTCCAGAAAATTGGAACGGAAATGGCGCCACACAAAACTGGAAGTCTTCCGACTAGCTTGGAAAGACAGTACCGAAGAGTCCTTACTGCTGCTCGATCATCCTATTTTTCTAACTTAATTGAGGAAAATAAGAACAATCCGAAATTCCTTTTTGATACTGTCGCAAAGCTAATTAAAAAGCAGCATTCCCCAAGAGAGGATGGCTTTCACTTTAGCAGTGATAAATTCATGAACTTCTTTGAGGAAAAGATCAAGATTATTAGAAAGCAAATTACGGACTCTTCTTTAAATCTGCGTATTCCTTCAAAGCTCAGTTGTCCTGAGTCTGCACAACTCTGCCAGGACCTAGGATCAAGAGAGACGCTCAACTGTTTTAGTACAATATCTCTTGACACAATGATGAAAATAATCATGGCCTCTAAACCTTCAAGCTGCATACTGGATCCTATTCCAACTTAACTACTGAAAGAGCTGCTTCCTGTGCTTGGCCCTCCTATGTTGAACATAATAAACGGCTCTCTATCCACCGGATGTGTACCAAACTCACTAAAAGCGGCAGTAATAAAGCCTCTCTTGAAAAAGCCAAACCTTGACCCAGAAAATATAAAAAACGATCGGCCTATATCGAATCTTCCATTCCTCTGAAAATGTTTAGAAAAGGCTGTTGCGCAGCAACTCACTGCCTTCCTGAAGACAAACAATGTTTACGAAATGCTTCAGTCTGGTTTTAGACCCCATCATAGCACTAGGACTGCACTTGTGAAGGTGGTAAATGACCTTTAAATGGCATCAGACCGAGGCTCTGCATCTGTTCTCGTGCTCCTAGACCTTAGTGCTGCTTTTGATACCATCGATCACCACATTCTTTTGGAGAGATTGGAAACCCAAATTGGTCTACACGGACAAGTTCTGGCCTGGTTTAGGTCTTATCTGTCGGAAAGATATCGGTTTGTCTCTGTGAATGGTTTGTCCTCTAACAAAATCAACTGTAAATTTCGGTGTTCCTCAAGGTTCCGTTTAAGGGCCATTATTGTTTTCACTATATATTTTACCTCTTGGGGATGTCATTCGAAAACATAATGTTAACTTTCACTGCTATGCGGATGACACACAGCTGTACATTTCAATGAAACATGGTGAAGCCCCAAAATTGCCTTCGCTAGAAGCATGTGTTTCAGACATAAGGAAGTGGATGGCTGCAAACTTTCTACTTTTAAACTCAGACAACACAGAGATGCTTGTTCTAGGTCCCAAGAAACAAAGAGATCTTCTGTTGAATCTGACAATTAATCTTAATGGTTGTACAGTCGTCTCAAATAAGACTGTGAAGGACCTCGGCGTTACTCTGGACCCTGATCTCTCTTTTGAAGAACATATCAAGACCATTTCAAGGACAGCTTTTTTCCATCTACGTAACATTGCAAAAATCTGAAACTTTCTGTCCAAAAATGATGCAGAAAAATGTATCCATGCTTTGTCACTTCTAGGTTAGACTACTGCAATGCTCTACTTTCCGGCTACCCGGATAAAGCACTAAATAAACTTCAGTTAGGATTCTAGCAGCCGTATTTAGCACTGACTAGAACCAAAAAATGTGATCATATTCCTCCAGTGCTAGCCTCCCTACACTGGCTTCCTGTCAAAGCAAGGGCTGATTTCAAGGTTTTACTGCTAACCTACAAAGCATTACATGGGCTTGCTCCTACCTATCTCTCTGATTTGGTCCTGCCGTACATACCTACACGTACGCTACGGTCACAAGACGCAGGCCTCCTAATTGTCCCTAGAATTTCTAAGCAAACAGCTGGAGGCAGGGCTTTCTCCTATAGAGCTCCGTTTTTATGGAACAGTCTGCCTACCCATGTCAGAGACGCAAACTCGGTCTCAACCTTTAAGTCTTTACTGAAGACTCATCTCTTCAGTGGGTCATATGATTGAGTGTAGTCTGGCCCAGGAGTGGGAAGGTGAACGGAAAGGCTCTGGAGCAACGAACTGCCCTTGCTATCTCTGCCTTGCCAGTTCCCCTCTTTCCACTGGGATTCTCTTCCTCTAACCCTATTACAGGGGCTGAGTCACTAGCTTACTGGGGCTCTTTCATACCGTCCCTGGGAGGGGTGCGTCACCTGAGTGGGTTGAGTCACTGTGATCATCCTGTCTGGATTGGCGCCCCCCCTTGGGTTGTGCCGTGGCGGAGATCTTTGTGGGCTATACTCAGCCTTGTCTCAGGATGGTAAGTTGGTGGTTGAAGATATCCCTCTAGTGGTGTGGGGGCTGTGCTTTGGCAAAGTGGGTGGGGTTATATCCTTCCTGTTTGGCCCTGTCTGGGGGTGTCCTCGGATGGGGCCACAGTGTCTCCTGACCCCTCCTGTCTCAGCCTCCAGTATTTATGCTTCAGTAGTTTATGTGTCGGGGGGCTAGGGTCAGTTTGTTATATCTGGAGTACTTCTCCTGTCCTATTCGGTGTCCTGTGTGAGTTTAAGTGTGCTCTCTCTAATTCTCTCTTTCTTTCTCTCTCTCGGAGGACCTGAGCCCTAGGACCATGCCTCAGGACTACCTGACATGATGACTCCTTGCTGTCCCCTGTCCACCTGGCCGTGCTGTTGCTCCAGTTTCAACTGTTCTGCCTTATTATTATTGGACCATGCTGGTCATTTATGAACATTTGAACATCTTGGCCATGTTCTGTTATAATCTCCACCCGGCACAGCCAGAAGAGGACTGGCCACCCCACATAGCCTGGTTCCTCTCTAGCTTTCTTCCTAGGTTTTGGCCTTTCTAGGGAGTTTTTCCTAGCCACCGTGCTTCTACACCTGCATTGCTTGCTGTTTTAGGTTTTAGGCTGGGTTTCTGTACAGCACTTTGAGATATCAGCTGATGTATGAAGGGCTATATAAATAAATTTGATTTGATTTGATCTATCACCTAGCAGTTACTGGTGGATGTATTTTAGCCTGGCCAACACTGGACATGTTCAGCAGTGTTTACATCTCCCTTTGCATGAGTGTGGCCAAGGACTTTTGGACATGTGTCCAGTGTGCTTTTCGTTTACAAGCTGCACAAATACTTTTTGTACCAGTAGGGAGTATACTGGATAGACATGGCCTGGGCTGTTCTGAGGAGAGCTGGGGACCTTTGACATGATAGGCTTTGATCCTGTTGGATACGGAGCAGGTGGGTATGCCATCCATCACTACGTTCTTCCGCGCTGTGCTTTGGGCCTGAACGCTATCTGTTCACAAAGTCGTTTCATGGCCAGGAGTATGGGTAATGGAAACATCCACTCATCTAGACCAGATTGCTGAACTTGCGGCTTGTGAGAACCTGGTTCACTAAGTTAGGTGACATGCAAAAAGAGTCAGGGTGGAATCTGGCAGCGAGGAGGTGAGGGGGGCTTGTTTTTAACTTTCTAGTCTGTTAAAATGAAATAAAACATGTTTTAATAATAATGTAAATATACCATACAGTTGTTGCATCTCTTTCTCCCTCTTTCTCCCTCCCTCTCACCCACCCTCTCTCCCACCCTCCCACCCTCCCACCCTCTCTCCCTCCCTCTCACCCTCTCACCCTCTCTCCCACCCTCCCTCTCACCCTCTCACCCTCCCTCTCACCCTCCCTCCCACCCTCCCACCCTCTCACCCTCTCTCCCTCCCTCTCTCTCTCCCTCTCTCTCTCCCTCCCTCCCTCTCAATGAAATTCAAAGGGCTTTGTTGTCATGGGAAACATATGTTTACATTGCCAAAGCAAGTGAAATAGATAAAACAGTATATACATATGATATGAGTAATGTAAGAAATGTACACGTTTTTAAAGTGGAATAATTTAAAGTGACTAGTGATCCATTTCAAGTGGCTAGTGATTGGGTATCAAAATAGGGATATGTCTTCGTAGAGGTGTTTACCAGTAAAAGATTACTCAGACTGAAGTGACGTCTGTGCCCAGTGGGGAATTTATCTGTAGAGGTGTTCACCAGTAAAATGTGAATTAGACGTTGAAGTGACCTCTGTACCCAGTGGGATATGTCTTCGTAGAGGTGTTCACCAGTAAAATGTGTGCAGATAAAAGCAGGTGACACAAAATATATATAATAGATATAACTGCTATAAAATCATTAGAGGCAGCAGCAGTAGATGATCAAGAATAACGTCATGTTACAGACTGTAGATATACAGGACATTATTGCTCCTTATGATTCTGTTTTTATTCACTGAATTATGCATTTAACACTGATGGAGCAAGATTTCTTACAAGCAGTAAACAATATCAACAACAATGTAAACAATAAGAAGACAAGCCCTATGTTGTTTACTGAGAAACAACCGAGCAGCTATTTTATGAAAAAGATGTTGGGGGCAATATCATAAGGGTTGGGAAGGGGGAAGGGGGCTAATGACATCATTGTATTGATTATATCAGAGTGACAAACCAAGACGGGCTCCTCTCCTCCAGGCTAGAAAAGAGAGAGAACGAGCTGCATGATGAAACCAGGACACTCCTGATCATTATCAATATGGAAATACAACAGATCACATTATAACACTCTCCTCTCCAGTCACATGCTGTAGTGTATACAGAGGACTGGGTCTAGAGAGATAAACAGCCCCTCCTCTCTTCCGTTCTTTTTTCTTCTCCCCTGTCCTCTCCTCTCCTCCTCCCCTCCTCTCCCTCCAGATGAGTCACCAGCTTTCAGGACAGCAGACCCTCCATTTCCCTCTGGCTCTAATTGCAATCAATGAAAAAATGTCAGGAGCATGAAATATGAGCGTTGATGCAGAACTTCATGCCAGCAAGGTGAGGAGAGGAGTACCCCATTACCAACACAGACCTGATGGGAATACCAGGAGAGGAGAGGAGTACCCCATTACCAACACAGACCTGATGGGAATAGCAGGAGAGGAGAGGAGTACCCCATTACCAACACAGACCTGAGGGGAATAGCAGGAGAGGAGAGGAGTACCCCATTACCGAAACAGACCTGAGGGGAATAGCAGGAGAGGAGAGGAGTACCCCATTACCGAAACAGACCTGAGGGGAATAGCAGGAGAGGAGAGGAGTACCCCATTACCAACACAGACCTGAGGGGAATAGCAGGAGAGGAGAGGAGTACCCCATTACCAACACAGACCTGATGGGAATACCAGGAGAGGACAGAGAGAGAGAGAGAGAGAGAGAGAGAGAGAGAGAGAGAGAGAGAGAGAGAGAGAGAGAGAGAGAGAGAGAGAGAGAGAGAGAGAGAGAGAGAGAGAGAGAGAGAGAGAGACAGAGACAGAAGGAGAGATAGAAGAGAGACAGGAACAGAAGGAGAGAGAGAAGAGAGACAGACAGAAGGAGAGAGAGAAGAGAGACAGAGAGAAGGAGAGATAGAAGAGAGACAGAGAAGGAGAGATAGAAGAGAGACAGGAACAGAAGGAGAGAGAAGAGAGACAGACAGAAGGAGAGAGAGAAGAGAGACAGACAGAAGGAGAGAGAGAATAGAGACAGACAGAAGGAGAGACAGACAGAAGGAGAGAGAGAAGAGAGACATAGACAGAAGGAGAGAGAGAAGAGATCAGACAGAAGGAGAGAGAGAAGAGAGAGACAGACAGAAGGAGAGAGAAGAGACATACAGTAGGAGAGAGACAGAAAGAAAGAGAGGAGACAGAGATGGAGAGACAAAGAGAACAGTCTACAATATCTATGCCATAACATTGCTGCCCACCAGCCTTGACAACCTCCCTGATCCCCAGTTTCTCATTTAAATATCAACACATTGAAATTATAACACACTGTTATTCTGACACTCCTCCTTCCTCCTTCTCCCCCTCCCTCCACTGTCCCTCCTCCCTCCACTGCCCCTCTTCCAACCCCCTCCCTCCCAACCCTCCAACACCAAGACAATCCCAGTGCAGGAGGAATTACACCACTTTAATCCCAGGGAGGAATGTGTTAGAGCCAAGACATAGAGCCTGCATCCCTTTTCCCTATGTAGTGCACTAGTTTTGACTGGGGCCCTATGGGTAAGTAGTGCACTACATAGAAAATAGGGGGCCTTTTGGGACACAGATAGGGTTGTGTTGTTCCTGCAGATGTCAAGGTGACCCCTGAGAGGACTACAGTGGGAGGGAGCGGGGGTTTGGACATGGGGGTAAACATGGGTATAGAATAGTAAACATTATGTCACTACAGAGCTTCAGACCTGTCCTTGTCTCAGGGTACTGCAGTATCTCTCTCTATGTTAATCCTGCCTTCACTAGCTGGCTTCACCTCCACACAGACGAGTCATTACTTTCTTATCATGTAGATGGACAATGTTTGTGTCCCACATGGAACCCTGATCCCTGGCCACGGCCGTTGAGCAGAACACACACAGCCTACTATAGGGATCAGCACAGATCTCCCAGTGTGTCCTACCAGCTGTGGTTGTTGAGTGCAAAAACGCTCTCCAAGCTGCAGTCAGAAGAAGTTCTGCAGGCCTTTACAACTAAGTATGTTCTAGTGAAACACTAAAGGACCATGTGTGCAGAATATTGGCCACTGTTGACGTTGTGATGTAAAAAAATATTTAAAAAATATAATGAAGCAATTTTCAAGTTGTCCTTTCCATTGATCAAACATTCTAACCAGATTTGGTAGCAGGTTCATGTTTATTAGCATGGTGTGTAGCGCACACACACACACACACACACACTTAACAAACCTGGCTTTAACACACACATGCAATTCTCTCTCTTTAATGATGACTTTTAACCTGAGACTCTGTTCTACTGTATTACAACATTACCATGGTGATAGACCGTGTTCTACTGTATTACAACATTACCATGGTGATAGACCCTGTTCTACTGTATTACAACACATCAACATTACCATGGTGATAGTCCCTGTTCTACTGTATTACAACATTACCATGGTGATAGACCCTGTTCTACTGTATTATAACAAATTAACATTACCATGGTGATAGACCCTGTTCTACTGTATTACAACACATTAACATTACCATGGTAATAGACTCTGTTCTACTGTATTACAACACATTGACATTACCATGGGGATAGACTCTGTTCTACTGTATTACAACACATTGACATTACCATGGGGATAGACCCTGTTCTACTGTATTACAACACATTGACATTACCATGGTGATAGACCCTGTTCTACTGTATTACAACACATTGACATTACCATGGGGATAGACTCTGTTCTACTGTAGTACAACATTACCATGGTGACAGACTCTTTTCTTCTGTATTACAACACATTATCTCCCAAGTGGCTCAGCGATCTAAGGCACTTTATCTCAGTGCTAGAGGCGTCACTATAGACCCTGTTCTACTGTATTACAACACATTATCTCCCAAGTGGCTCAGCGATCTAAGGCACTTTATCTCAGTGCTAGAGGCGTCACTATAGACCCTGTTTCTATTACAGGCTGTATCACAACCAGCCGTGATTGGGAGACCCATAGGGCGGTGCACAATTGGCCCAGTGTTAGATGGTTTAGGGTTTGGCCGGGGTAGGCCGTCATTGCAAAATAAGATTATGTCCTTAACTGACTTGCATAGTTAAATAACATTACCAAGCTGAAAGATTATATATCATGCACGTGATCCTTCTCTGGTCTCATGACTTCCTTTAGCCGTTAGACAGGCTTCACTAGATCCATCTCTAGTCTAAAACATTACTTCCTTTGGCCATTAGACAGGCTTCACTAGATCCATCTCTAGTCTAAAACATGACTTCCTTTGGCCATTAGACAGGCTTCACTAGATCCATCTCTAGTCTAAAACATGACTTCCTTTAGCCAATAGACAGGCTTCACTAGATCCATCTCTAGTCTAAAACATTACTTAATTTGGCCATTAGACAGGCTTCACTAGATCCATCTCTAGTCTAAAACATGACTTCCTTTGGCCAATAGACAGGCTTCACTAGATCCATCTCTAGTCTAAAACATGACTTCCTTTAGCCGTTAGACAGGCTTCACTAGATCCATCTCTAGTCTAAAACATTACTTAATTTGGCCATTAGACAGGCTTCACTAGATCCATCTCTAGTCTAAAACATGACTCCCTTAAGCCATTAGACAGGCTTCACTGGATCCATCTCTAGTCTAAAACATGACTTCCTTTAGCCAATAGACAGGCTTCACTAGATCCATCTCTAGTCTAAAACATTACTTAATTTGGCCATTAGACAGGCTTCACTAGATCCATCTCTAGTCTAAAACATGACTCCCTTAAGCCATTAGACAGGCTTCACTGGATCCATCTCTAGTCTAAAACATGACTTCCTTTGGCCAATAGACAGGCTTCACTAGATCCATCTCTAGTCTAAAACATGACTCCCTTAAGCCATTAGACAGATAAATCCTGCTCTGTTCTAAACTATTGGACACATTAGCTACTGCTATAGTCTAAAAAGTTACATACATTGGATGCTGCTCTAGTATAAGTTACATTAGATAATGCTATAGTCTAAAATATTAGATACTGTGCATTTGAAACTGCTATAGTCTAAAATATTTGTTCAAGGTTTCAGGCTTGTTTCTTCCAAAACGAGGAAGAAATAGGAGTTTTACAGACTTGGAAATTTGTATATGCGAGCTCGACGAAGAGGACATGCACCTGCTAATATCATTTTCCTATTGAACATACTTCTTTCTTGTCAGTACTTCTAGAAGTAGTGGGTGGAGGAGTCAGGCGCAGAGAGCAGGGTAGTAGATACGTGGAAAGTTTATTCCCAAAGCAACAGTGTCGGTCAACGCCACACACACGGGCGCTAAAAGACCCAGTCCAAAACAACAGGACGAAACGGTTCGGGGAAAAATAACATCCACATAAATCACACACACCAAATAACAGAAAACAAGCCCACACAAAAGCCGGCGGGCCTACCAGGTTTAAATAGCCCAAAACCAAAACCTAAACAAGAAACAGGTGCAACTAATCAGACAACACTAAATGAAACAGAAAAGTGGATCGGTGGCAGCTAGTAGGCCGACGACCACGAGCGCCGCCCGAACAGGAAGAGGCACCATTTTCAGCGGGATTCGTGACAGTTCTGCATGAAATACTATAGTTTAGTTACATGTTAGAGTATCAGGATTAAATAGAAACATATTTTGACTTGTTTAAAACAAAGCTTGGAGCACAGGCTCTTATAATGGAAAGCTGTTCCATCTCCCAGATTTCAATTCCTTCCTAAATGTCAACAGTTTTTGTTAATTGTTTCAGGCTTGTTTCTTAAAAATCGAGGAAGAATGTTGAGTTTTTCTACAAAGAGTTCCGGTTCATTCTGTTGGCGTGTGATGAAGAGGACCCGCGCTTACTAATTTTACTTTTCATTTGAACATACTGCTTTCTGTATGAAATATTACAGTTTATTTACATTTTATGGTACCTGAGGATTAGATAGAAATGCAGTTTGACTTGTTTGAACAAAGCTTACCGGTAGATTTTTGTACTCCTTTCTCTGCATGTTGAACGAGTGGATTACCCAAATCGATGGCGCAAACTAAACAGTATAAACACCATGGGACCACGCAGCCGACATACCGCTCAGGAAGGAAACGTGTTCTGGCTCCTAGAGATGAAAGTATTTTGGTGCGAAAAGTGCAAATCAATCCCTGAACAGCAGCAAAGGACCTTGTGAAGATGCTGGAGGAAACAGGTACAAAAGTATCTAAATCCACAGTAAAACGAGTCCTATTTCGACATTTTTATTTGTAATTTTATTTCACCTTTATTTAACCAGGTAGGCTAGTTGAGAACAAGTTCTCATTTACAACTGCGACCTGGCCAAGATAAAGCAAAGCGGTGTGACACAGACAACAACACAGAGTTACACATGGAGTAAACAATAAACGAGCCAATAACACGATAAACAAATCAATGACACAGTGGAAAAAGAAAGTCTATATACAGTGTGTGCAAAAGGCATGAGGAGGTAGGCAATAAATAGGTCATAGGTGTAACGGTTTTCTAGGTGTGAAGGAGAGTCGAACCAAAATGCAGCGTGTAGATTGCGATCCATGTTTAATGAACAACGTAAACACGAATGAACACAAACACTACAAAACAAAGAACGTAATGAACGAAACGAAAACCGAAACAGCCTATACTTGTGAAAACTAACAACGATAGGAACAAGGACACTAAGGACAATCACCCACGAAACACTCAAAGAATATGGCTGCCTAAATATGGTTCCCAATCAGAGACAACGATAAACACCTGCTTCTGATTGAGAACCACACCAGACAGCCATAGACTTTGCTAGATACCCCACCAAGCTACAATCCCAATACCAACACCAAAACCCCAAGACAAAACACACCACAATACAAAAACCCCATGCCACACCCTGGCCTGACCCAATACATGAAGATAAACACAAAATACTTCGACCAGGGCGTGACAGAACCCCCCCCCCTAAGGTGCGGACTCCCGAACGCACCTCAAAACAATAGGGAGTGTCCGGGTGGGCGTCTGTCCATGGTGGCGGCTCCGGCGCGGGACGTGGACCCCACTCAGTCAATGTCTAAGTCCCCTCTCCTCGCGTCCCTGGATAGTCCACCCTCGCCGCCGACCATGGCCTAGTAGTCCTCACCCAGAACCCCACTGGACTGAAGGACAGCTCGGGACTGAGGCAGCTCGGGACTGAGGCAGCTCGGGACTGAGGGGAAGCTCGGGAGTGAGAGAAAGCTCGGGAGTGAGAGAAAGCTCGGGAGTGAGAGAAAGCTCGGGAGTGAGAGAAAGCTCGGGAGTGAGAGAAAGCTCGGGAGTGAGAGAAAGCTCGGGAGTGAGAGGAAGCTCGGGAGTGAGAGGAAGCTCGGGAGTGAGAGGAAGCTCGGGAGTGAGAGGAAGCTCGGGAGTGAGAGGAAGCTCAGGAGTGAGAGGAAGCTCAGGCAGGTAGATAGATCTACCAGATCCTGACTGGCTGGTGGTCTCAGCAGATCCTGGCTGACTGGCAGATCCTGGCTGACTGGCGAATCTGGCGGATCCTGGCCGACTGGCGAATCCTGGCGAATCCTGGCCGACTGGCAGATCCTGGCCGACTGGCAGATCCTGGCCGACTGGCAGATCTGGCAGATCTGGAAGAGTCTGGTTGACTGGCAGATCTGGAAGAGTCTGGTTGACTGGCAGATCTGGAAGAGTCTGGTTGACTGGCAGATCTGGAAGAGTCTGGTTGACTGGCAGATCTGGAAGAGTCTGGTTGACTGGCAGATCTGGAAGAGTCTGGCTGACTGGCGAATCCTGGCAGACTGAAAGATCTGGCTGCTCCATGCTGACTGGCGGCTCTGGCTGCTCCACGCTGACTGGCGGCTCTTGCTGCTCCATGTAGGCTGACAGCTCTGGCGGCTCCTTGCAGACTGGCAGCTCCTTACAGACTGGCAGCTCCTTGCAGACTGGCAGCTCCTTGCAGACTGGCAGCTCCTTGCAGACTGGCAGCTCTGGCTGCTTCATGCAGACCGACAGCTCTGGCTGCTCCATGCAGACCGACAGCTCTGGCTGCTCCATGCAGACCGACAGCTCTGGCTGCTCCATGCAGACCGACAGCTCTGGCTGCTCCATGCAGACCGACAGCTCTGGCTGCTCCATGCAGACCGACAGCTCTGGCTGCTCCATGCAGACCGACAGCTCTGGCTGCTCCATGCAGACCGACAGCTCTGGCTGCTCCATGCAGACCGACAGCTCTGGCTGCTCCATGCAGACCGACAGCTCTGGCTGCTCCATGCAGACCGACAGCTCTGGCTGCTCCATGCAGACCGACAGCTCTGGCTGCTCCATGCAGACCGACAGCTCTGGCTGCTCCATGCAGACCGACAGCTCTGGCTGCTCCATGCAGACCGACAGCTCTGGCTGCGCTGAACAGGCGGGAGACTCCAGCAGCGCTGTAGAGGAGGAAGGCTCTGGCTGCGCTGAACAGGCGGGAGACTCCGGCAGCGCAGGAGAGGAGAAAGGCTCCGGCAGCGCTGGAGAGGCGAGGCGCACTGTAGGCCTGATGCGTGGTGCTGGAACTGGTGGTACTGAACCAAGGACATGCACAGGAAGCCTGGTGCGGGGAGCTGCCACCGGAGGGCTGGTGTGTGGAGGTGGCACTGGATAGACCGGACCGTGCAGGCGCACTGGAGCTCTTGAGCACCGAGCCTGCCCAACCTTACCTGGCTCGATGCCCACTCTAGCCCGGCCGATACGCGGAGCTGGAATATACCGCACCGGGCTATGCACCCGCACTGGGGACACCGTGCGCACCACTGCATAACACGTTGCCTGCCCGGTCTCTCTAGCCCCCCGGTAACCACAGGAAGTTAGCGTAGGTCTCCTACCTAGCGTAGCCCTACTCCCTGTGAGCCCCCAATATATTTTTGGGGCTGACTCTCGGGCTTCCATCCGCTACGCCGTGCTGCCTCCTCATACCTGCGCCTCTCAGCTTTCGCCGCCTCCAGTTCTTCCTTGGGGCGGCGATATTCTCCAGGCTGAGCCCAGGGTCCTTTACCGTCCAGTTCGTCCTCCCATGTCCATTTCTCCAGGTAGTGCAGCCTCTCCCACTGCAGCTGCTGCTGCTCCTGCTGCTGCTGCCTCTGTTGCCTCTCCTGTGGCTTCTGCCTGTTGACACGCTGCTTGGTCCGTTGGTGGTGGGTGATTCTGTAACGGTTTTCTAGGTGTGAAGGAGTTTCGGACCAAAATGCAGCGTGTAGATTGCGATCCATGTTAAATGAACAGCGTGAACACAAATTAACACAAACACTACAAAACAAAGAACGTAATGAACGAAACGAAAACCGAAACAGCCTATACTTGTGAAAACTAAGAACGATAGGAACAAGGACACTAAGGACAATCACCCACGAAACACTCAAAGAATATGGCTGCCTAAATATGGTTCCCAATCAGAGACAACGATAAACACCTGCTTCTGATTGAGAACCACTCCAGAACGCCATAGACTTTGCTAGATACCCCACTAAGCTACAATCCCAATACCAACACCAAAACCCCAAGACAAAACACACCACAATACAAAAACCCCATGCCACACCCTGGCCTGACCCAATACATGAAGATAAACACAAAATACTTCGACCAGGGCGTGACAATAGGAATAGTTACAATTTAGCAGATTAACACAGAAGTGATAAATGAGCAGATGATGATGTGCAAGTAGAGATATTGGTGTGCAAAAGAGCAGAAAAGTAAATAAAATAATAACAGTATGGGGATGAGGTAGATAGATTGGGTGGGCTATTTACAGATGGACTATGTACAGCTGCAGCGATCAGTTACCTGCTCAGATAGTTGATGTTTAAAGTTGGTGAGGGAAATAAAAGTCTCCAACTTCAGCGATTTTTGCATTTCGTTCCAGTCACTGGCAGCAGAGAACTGGAAGGAAAGGCGGCCAAAGAGGTGTTGGCTTTGGGGATGATCAGGGAAATATACCTGCTGGAACGTGTGCTACGGGTAGGTGTTGTTATCTTGACCAGTGAACTGAAATAAGGCAGAGCTTTAGCTAGCATACCTAGATGACCTGAAAGGCCGCTCAGCATGGAAGGCACTGCTCCAAATCCGCAATAAAAAAAAAAACAGACTACGGTTTGCAACTACACAAAGATCGTACGTTTTGGAGAAATGTCAGCTGGTCTGATGAAAAAGAAATAGAACTGTCCTGCCATAATGACTATCGTTATGTTTGTTGGAAAAAGGGGGCTTGCAACCCGAAGAACACCATCCCAACCGTGAAACACGGGGGTGGCAGCATCATGTTGTGCAGGTGCTTTGCTGCAGGAGGGACTGGTGCACTTTACAAAATAGATGGCATCATGAGGCAGGACAATTATGTGGATTTATTGGAGAAACATCTCAAGTCATCAGTCAGGAAGTTAAAGCTTGGTCGCAAATGGGTCTTCCAAATGAACAATGACCCCAAGCATACTTCCAAAGTTGTGGCAAAATGGCTTAAGGACAACAATGTCAAGGTATTGGAGTGGCCATCACAAAGCCCTGACCTCAATCCCATAGAAAATGTTTGGGCAGGACTGAAAAAGCGTGTGTGAGCAAGGAGGCCTGCAAACCTGCCTCAGTTACACCAGCTTTGTCAGAGAATTGGTGTCACGCCCTGGTCAAAGTATTTTGTGTTTATCTTTATGTATTTGGTCAGGCCAGGGTGTGGCATGGGGTTTTTGTAATTGTGGTGTGTTTGTCTTGGGGTTTTGGTGGTGGTATTGGGATTGTAGCTTAGTGGGTTATCTAGCAAAGTCTATGGCTGTCTGGAATGGTTCTCAATCAGAGGCAGGTGCTTATCGTTGTCTCTGATTGGGAACCATATTTAGGCAGCCATATTCTTTGAGTTTGTCGTGGGTGATTGTCCTTAGTGTCCTATGTGTACTCTCGGTTAGTTTGCACTAGATAGGCTGTTTCGGTTTTGATTACGTTTATTGTTTTGTGTAGTGTTCGTGTTTCTTTATT
This sequence comes from Oncorhynchus tshawytscha, assembly GCF_018296145.1. NCBI lineage: Eukaryota > Metazoa > Chordata > Actinopteri > Salmoniformes > Salmonidae > Oncorhynchus > Oncorhynchus tshawytscha. The sequence goes on along the minus strand of NC_056437.1, from coordinate 1,193,922 downwards.
TGATTAAACATGAATCTCAATCGACACGCTGCAGTTTGGTCCGACTCTCCTTCATCACCACTAGAAAACCGTAACAATTGTGCCAGAATTCACCCAACTTATTGTGGGAAGCTTGTGGAAGGCTACTCGAAATGTTTGACCCAAGTTAAATAATTTAAAGCTTATGCTACCAAATACTAATTGAGTGTATGTAAACTTCTGACCCAATGGGAATGTGATGAAAGAAATAAAAGCTGAAATAAATCATTCTCTCTACTATTATTCTGACATTTCACATTGTTAAAATAAAGTGGTGATCCTTACTGACCTAAGACAGGGACTTTTTACTAGGATTAAATGTCAGTAATTGTGAAAAACTGAGTTCATTTGGATTTGGCTAAGGTGTATGTAAACTTCCGACTTCAACTGTATGTACATAAATGTTTAATATCCATAATTGTATGATTATTTATTTGAATTGCACATGATTCATTTTCTCTGGAAGTTGTCCCGGTAGCGAGACGCCTAGCCTGTTACGGCTTTCTTCCGTCGAAGGAGAGTCGGACCAAAATGCAGCGTGGTTAAATCGAGACATCTTTAATAACGAAGAAAACGAACTATACAAAAACAACAAACGGAACGTGAAAACCTATACAGCCTGTCTGGTGACAACTAACACAGAGACAGGAACAATCACCCACCAACACACAGTGAAACCCAGGCTACCTAAATATGGTTCCCAATCAGAGACAACGAGAATCACCTGACTCTGATTGAGAACCTCAGGCAGCCATAGACTTTGCTAGACACCCCTACTCAGCCACAATCCCAATACCTACTAAAACCCCCAATACCACAACACAACACAAAATAACCCCATGTCACACCCTGGCCTGACCAAATAATTATATAAACACAAAATACTAAGACCAGGGCGTGACATAGCCTTTAAGACGTTTTAAAATGTTCAATGCATTAGATACTGCTATAGTCCAACTAATTAGATACATAAGACACTACTATATAATCTGAAATATTTGATACATTAGATAGTTTAAAATGTTCAATGCATTAGATACTGCTATAGTCTAAAATATTAGATCCACTATATACTACTATAGTCTAAAATATCCCTATGTATCTGTAGAGGCAGGATGAGCTGCTCTGCTCTCTGATAAGAGAACCAGGAGGATAAAAAACACTCCGGCTCAAATTACCCAGAGAGGGAGAATGAGAAAGAGAGAGGGTAAGAGAAAGGAAGATAGCGAGATGGCAGAGAGAGACAGAGATAGATGCAGTCCTCCTCATGGGCCAAGAGAGATCGAGGGGGGGGGGGTTAGGGGGTTAGATTGAAATTGATGGAAAGTGGTGTTGGGGAAAAACATGTGCATTATAAAATCCATGTACATAAACAAGTGTGCGGTTAAAACTGGCAAGAAACATATACATTTCTTTCTACAGGGCTGTGGTGTGAGACAGGAATGCAGCTTGAGCCCCACAATCTTCAACAAATATATCAACGAAATGGTGAGGGCACAAGAACAGTCTTCAGCACCCGGCCTCACCGTACTAGAATCTGAAGACAAATGTCTACTATTTACTGACGATCTGGTGCTTCTGTCCCCAACCAAGAAGGGCCTACAGGAGCATCTAGATCTCCTGCACAGATTCTGTCAGTCCTTGGCCCTGACAGTAAATCTCAGTAAGAGAAAAATAATGGTGTTCCAAAAAGGTCCAGTTGCCAGGACCACAACTACAAATTCCATCTCGTCACCGTTGCCCTAGAGCACACAAAAAATGATACATACCTCGGCCTAAACATCAGCGCCACAGGTAACTTCCACAAACCTGTGAACAATCTGAGAGACAAGGCAAGAAGGGTCTTCTATGCTGTCAAAAGGAACACACCAATTAGGATCTGGCTAAAAATACTTGAATCAGTTACAGAACCCATTGCCCTTAATGGCTGTGAGGTCTGGGTCCGCTCACCAACCAAGACTTCACAACATGCGATTTCCTCTGTACAACGTAAAACACCAAATAATGCATACAGAGTAGAATTAAGCCGATTCCAGTTCATTATCAAAATCCAGAAAAGAGACGATAAATTCAGCAACCACCTAAAATGAAGTGATTCCCAACCCTTCCACCTACAGAGAGATAAACCTGGAGAAGAGTCTCCTAAGCAAGCTGGTCCTGGGACTGTGTTCACAAACACAAACAGAACCCCAGGACAGAAACACAACTAGACCCAACCAAATCATGAGAATTACTTGACACATTGGAAATATTTAAACTCTACGGGATCGGTGTCCCCCACACTGGACGGTTGAGCTAACGTGTTAATGTGATTAGCATGAGGTTGTAAGTAACAAAATAATTCTCAGGACATAGCTGATATTGTTAGAAATCTTAAATGATTATTAATTTAACTGCTCTGTCCAAATTACAGTAGCAATGACAGTGAAAGAATACCATGCTATTGTTTGAGGAGAGTGCACAATTATGAACTTGAAAATGTATTAATAAACCAATTAGGCACATTTGGGCAGGCTTAAAACAACATTTTGAACAGATATGCAATGGTTCATTGGATCAGTCTAACATTTTGCGAATAGACTGCTTCCATCTCGTGGCCAAAATCTAAATTGCGCCTGTGCTGGAATAATACATTATGGCCTTCTCTTGCTTTACAAGATGATGGTCCCAAAAAAATATATATCCATGTTTTTTTCTTTGTATTATCGTTTATGGGATCGATTGTGTTATATTCTCCTACATTCCTTTCACATTTCCACGAACTTCAAAGTGTTAACTTTCAAATGATACCAAGAATATGCCTAAGCTACAGGCAGTTAGATTTGGGTATGTCATTTTAGATGAAAATTGAAAAAAATATACTAGAAATGCCCTTAACGAGAGTACACAGTGGTAGAATACCTGACCGCTGTGACTGACCTAAAATGTAGGAAAGTGTTGAGACTCATTTACATGTACAGACTCAGCGAGCATAGCCTTGCTATTGAGAAAGGTTACCATAGGCAAACTGCTTGGTACGGCAACTGCTCGGCCTCCGACAGCAAGGCAATACAGAGGGTAGTGTGAATGGCCCAGTACATCACTGGGGCCAAGCTCCCAGCCATCCAGGACCTCTATACTAGGCTGTGTCAGAGGAAGGCACAAAAAATTGTCAAAGACTCCAGGCACCCTGGTCATAGATTGGTCTCTCTGCTACTGCACGGCAAGCGGTACCGGAGCTCCAAGTCTAGGTCCAAGAGGCTTCTAAATAGCTTCTACCCCCAAGCCATAAGACTTCTGAACACCTACTCAAATGGCTACCCAACCAATTAGCATTGCTACCCCCTCTTTTACAACACTGCTACTCTCTGTTGTTATCATCTATGCATAGTCACTTTAATAACTCTACCCACATGTACATAGTACCTCAAATAACCGGTGCCCCCGCACATTGACTCTGTACCGGTACCCCCCTTCATATAGCCTCCACATTGACTCTGTACCGGTACCCGCTGTATGTAGCCTCCACATTGACTCTGTACCGTAATACCATGTATATAGCCTCCACTTTGAATCTGTACCGTAACACCCTGTATATAGCCTCCACATTGACTATGTACCGTAATATCCTGTATATAGCCTCCACATTGACTCTGTACTGTAATACCTTGTATATAGCCTCCATATTGACTCTGTACCGTAATACCTTGTATTTAGCCTCCACATTGACTCTGTCCCGTAATACCTTGTATATAGCCTCCACATTGACTCTGTACCGTAATACCTTGTATATAGCCTCCACATTGATTCTACAGCCCTGCTATTGTTATTTACCGCGGATCTTGAATTATTTTTTACTGCACTGTTGGTTAAGGGCTCATAAGTAAGCATTTCACTGTAAGGTTGTATTCGGCGCATGTGACTAATAAGATTTGATTTGCCGTGGCTCTCAAGAGAAGACAGGCTATGAGCACACTGCCCACAAAATGAGGTGGAAACTGAGCTGCTATTGTAACATCATTAAAGACATTGTATACGGACAAAATACGACGTTTGAAATGTATTTTATTTACAGTTGTTTACTGTTCATTTTGTATTGTTTATTTTACTTTTGTTTATTATCGATTTCACTTGCTATGGCGATGTACAAATATGTTTCCCATGCCAATAAAGCCATTTGATTTGAATTGAGAGATATTTGAGGGAGATATATTTGAGAGAGTGAGATCTGATTGAGAGATATTTGAGAGCAGAGAGATGAGACACATTTACATTTTACAGTTCAATCATTTAGCAGATGCTTTTATCCAGAGTGACTTACAGTAGTGAGTGCATGAAATACATTTTAAATTGAATTGAGAGTGTCCGAGAGAGTGCGAGAGACAGCGAGAGAGAGTTTGAGAGACAGAGAGAGAGTTTGAGAGAGAAAGAAAGAGTGAGTGTGAGTGTTAGCGAGAGAGAGTGAGTTTACCTTTGTTTATTGTCTATTTCACTTGCTTTGGCAATGTAAACATGTTTCCCATGCCAATAAAGCCCTTCAATTGAATTGACTTGAATTGAGAGAGAGTAACACAGGAACTGGGCAGCAGGTTGATGTCAGCTAGGAAACTAAATGTAGGCTAGCTAACTCATCTTTTCTCTTCCCCTCCCCTCACCTCCTGTCCTCTTCTCCTATCCTACTCTCTCCTCTCATCTCCTCTCCTCATCTTCCCTCCTGACTTCTCATGCTCTTTCCTCTCTCTCTCCTCTCTCTTGTCCTGTCCTGTCCTGTCCTGTCCTGTCCTCTCCTCTCCTCTCCTCTCCTCCTCTCTTCTCTCTTTTCTATTCTCTCCTCTCTTCTCTTCTCTCCTTCTCATGCTCTTTCCTCCCCTCATGTGTATATGACACTGGGCTTTCTACAAACCCTGCCAACTGAATGCTATTCAGGACATTAGTCATGGCAGGCAGAGAGCTCTAACTGAGTTTGCTAATGCAACTGAGACAGGCTAAACAGGATGGATTATAGCATGTATCATGGCTGGGACAGACTGGCTGGGTATGGGCCTGATGGGGTCTGGCTGGTTTGGTCTGGGGAGGGATGTTTTAGATTATATGGACTAGTGTATGTCACTGACTAGATCACTGTAGAGCATTTTGTAGAGCAGCATAGAGCAGCATACAGCAGCATAGAGCAGCGTAGAGCAGCATAGAGCAGCATAGAGCAGCATACAGTAGCATAGAGCAGCATAGAGCAGCATACAGCAGCATAGAGCAGTGTAGAGCAGCACACAGTAGCATAGAGCAGCATAGAGCAGCACACAGTAGCATAGAGCAGCGTAGAGCAGCACACAGTAGCATAGAGCAGCATAGAGCAGCACACAGTAGCATAGAGCAGCATAGAGCAGCATGGAGCAGCACACAGTAGCATAGAGCAGCATAGAGCAGCACACAGTAGCATAGAGCAGCACACAGTAGCATAGAGCAGTGTAGAGCAGCACACAATAGCATAGAGCAGCATAGAGCAGCACACAGTAGCATAGAGCAGCATAGAGCAGCATGGAGCAGCACACAGTAGCATAGAGCAGCATAGAGTAGCATAGAGCAGCATAGACTAGCATAAGCAGCATAGAGCAGCATAGAGCAGCATAGAGCAGCATAGAGTAGAATAGAGCAGCATAGAGCAGCATAGAGCAGCATACAGTAGAATAGAGCAGCATAGAGCAGCATACAGCAGCATAGAGTAGCTGCTGGTGATTCTCTGATCCACCTCTACGCAGACAACACCATTCTGAATACTTCAGGACCTTCTTTGGACACTATGTTAACTAACCTCCAGATGAGCTTCAATGCCATACAACTCTCCTTCCATGGCCTCCAACTGCTCTTAAATAGAGGTAAAACTAAATGCATGCTATTCAACCGATCACTGCCTGCACCTGCCTGCCAGTCCAACATCACTACTCTGAATGGTTCTGACTTAGAATATGTGGACAACTACAAATACCTAGGTGTCTGGCTAGACTGTAAACTCTCCTTCCAGACTCACATTAAGCATCTCCAATACAAAATTAAATCTATGATTGGCTTCCTATTTCACTCATGCTGCCAAACATACCCTTGTAAAACTGACTATCCTACCGATCCTTGACTTCGGCGATGTCATTTACAAAATAGCTTCTAACACTACTCAGAAAATTGGATGCAGTTTATAACAGTGCCATCCGTTTTGTCACCAAAGCTCCATATACTACCCACCACTGCGACCTGTACGCTCTCGTTGGCTGGCCCTCTCTTCATACTCGTCGCCAAACCCACTGGCTCCAGGTCATCTTTAAGTCTCTGCTAGGTAAAGCCCCACATTATCTCAGCTCACTGGTCACGATAACACACCCGTAGCACGCACTCCAGCGGGTACTCTATATCTCACTGGCCGCCTTTCCTTCCAGTTCTCTGCTGCCAATGACTGGAACGAACTGCAAAAATCTCTGAAGCTGGAGACTCATATCTACCTCACTAACTTTAAGCACCAGCTGTCAGAGCAGCTCACAGATTACTGTACCTGTACACAGCCCATCTGCAAATAGCCCATCTACCCAGCTCATCCCTATACTGTTGTTTATTTCATATATTTTGCTCCGTTGCACCCCAGTATCTCTACTTGCACATTCATCTTCTGCACATCTACCACTCCAGTGATAATGCTATATTGTAATTATTTCACCACCATGGCCTATTTATTGCCTTAACTCCCTTATCCTACCTCATTTGCACACACTGTATATATACTTTTTATATTTTATTATTGACTTGTTTATTGTTTACTCCATGTGTAACTCTGTGTTGTTGTTTGTATAACTGCTTTGCTTTATCTTGGCCAGGTCGCAGTTGCAAATGAGAACTTCTTCTCAACTAGCCTACCTGGTTAAATAAAGGTGAAATAAATAAAAAACATTAGGGAATCTCCTTAAAGACTCCTTACATTAGGGAATCTCCTCTAAAGACTCCTTACATTAGGGAATCTCCTCTAAAGACTCCTTACATTAGGGAATCTCCTCTAAAGACTCCTTACATTAGGGAATCTCCTCTAAAGACTCCTTACATTAGGGAATCTCCTTTAAAGACTCCTTACATTAGGGAATCTCCTCTAAAGACTCCTTACATTAGGGAATCTCCTCTAAAGACTCCTTACATTAGGGAATCTCCTCTAAAGACTCCTTACATTAGGGATTATCCTTAAAGACTCCTTACATTAGGGAATCTCCTCTAAAGACTCCTTACATTAGGGATTCTCCTTAAAGACTCCTTACATTAGGGATTCTCCTTAAAGACTCCTTACATTAGGGATTCTCCTTAAAGACTCCTTACATTAGGGAATCGCCTTTAAAGACTCCTTACATTAGGGAATCTCCTCTAAAGACTCCTTACATTAAGGAATCTCCTCTAAAGACTCCTTACATTAGGGAATATCCTTTAAAGACTCCTTATATTAGGGATTCTCCTTAAAGACTCCTTACATTAGGGATTCTCCTTAAAGACTCCTTACATTAGGGATTCTCCTCTAAAGACTACTTACATTAGGGATTCTCCTTAAAGACTCCTTACATTAGGGAATCTCCTCTAAAGACTCCTTACATTAGGGATTCTCCTTAAAGACTCCTTACATTAGGGATTATCCTTAAAGACTCCTTACATTAGGGATTCTCCTCTAAAGACTCCTTACATTAGGGAATCTCCTCTAAAGACTCCTTACATTAGGGAATCTCCTCTAAAGACTCCTTACATTAGGGAATCTCCTTTAAAGACTCCTTACATTAGGGAATCTCCTCTAAAGACTCCTTACATTAGGGAATCTCCTCTAAAGACTCCTTACATTAGGGAATCTCCTCTAAAGACTCCTTACATTAGGGATTCTCCTTAAAGACTCCTTACATTAGAGATTCTCCTTAAAGACTCCTTACATTAGGGAATCTCCTTAAAGACTCCTTACATTAGGGAATCTCCTTAAAGACTCCTTACATTAGGGAATCTCCTCTAAAGACTCCTTACATTAGGGATTCTCCTTAAAGACTCCTTACATTAGGGATTATCCTTAAAGACTCTTACATTACATTAGGGATTATCCTTAAAGACTCCTTACATTAGGGAATCTCCTCTAAAGACTCCTTACATTAGGAATCTCCTCTAAAGACTCCTTACATTAGGGAATCTCCTCTAAAGACTCCTTACATTAGGGAATCTCCTTTAAAGACTCCTTACATTAGGGAATCTCCTCTAAAGACTCCTTACATTAGGGATTCTCCTTAAAGACTCCTTACATTAGGGAATCTCCTTAAAGACTCCTTATCGCCTTAAAGATTAGGGAATCTCCTCTAAAGACTCCTTACATTAGGGAATCTCCTCTAAAGACTCCTTACATTAGGGAATCTCCTTTAAACTCCTTATATTAGGGATTCTCCTTAAAGACTCCTTACATTAGGGATTCTCCTTAAAGACTCCTTACATTAGGGATTCTCCTTAAAGACTACTTACATTAGGGATTCTCCTTAAAGACTCCTTACATTAGGGAATCTCCTCTAAAGACTCCTTACATTAGGGATTCTCCTTAAAGACTCCTTACATTAGGGATTATCCTTAAAGACTCCTTACATTAGGGATTCTCCTCTAAAGACTCCTTACATTAGGGAATCTCCTTTAAAGACTCCTTACATTAGGGAATCTCCTCTAAAGACTCCTTACATTAGGGAATCTCCTCTAAAGACTCCTTACATTAGGGAATCTCCTCTAAAGACTCCTTACATTAGGGATTCTCCTTAAAGACTCCTTACATTAGGGATTCTCCTCTAAAGACTCCTTACATTAGGGAATCTCCTTTAAAGACTCCTTACATTAGGGAATCTCCTCTAAAGACTCCTTACATTAGGGAATCTCCTTTAAAGACTCCTTACATTAGGGATTCTCCTTATATTAGGGAATCTCCTCTAAAGACTCCTTACATTAGGGAATCTCCTCTAAAGACTCCTTACATTAGGGAATCTCCTCTAAAGACTCCTTACATTAGGGAATCTCCTCTAAAGACTCCTTACATTAGGGATTCTCCTTAAAGTCTCCTTACATTAGGGAATCTCCTCTAAAGACTCCTTACATTAGGGAATCTCCTTTAAAGACTCCTTACATTAGGGATTCTCCTTCAAGACTCCTTACATTAGGGAATCTCCTTTAAAGACTCCTTACATTAGGGATTCTCCTTCAAGACTCCTTACATTAGGGATTCTCCTTCCATACTCCTTACATTAGGGAATCTCCTCTAAAGACTCCTTACATTAGGGATTCTCCTTCAAGTCTCCTTACATTAGGAATCTCCTTTAAAGACTCCTTACATTAGGGAATCTCCTTGAAAGACTCCTTACATTAGGGATTCTCCTTAAAGACTCCTTACATTAGGGAATCTCCTCTAAAGACTCCTTACATTAGGGAATCTCCTTTAAAGACTCCTTACATTAGGGAATCTCCTTCAAGACTCCTTACATTAGGGAATCTCCTTAAAGACTACTTACATTAGGGAATCTCCTCTAAAGACTCCTTACATTAGGGAATCTCCTTCAAGTCTCCTTACATTAGGGAATTTCTTTAAAGACTCCTTACATTAGGGAATCTCCTTAAAGACTCCTTATATTAGGGAATCTCCTCTAAAGACTACTTTAATTAGGGATTCTCCTTCAAGTCTCCTTACATTAGGGATGCTTTGTTCTTCTTTGTGTACTGATATACACTAATTATTACGAAATATTAACCTGTTGGTGCTAGGGGGCAGTATTTTCATTTTTTGAAAAAAAAAGTTCATATAATTGCATATAATTGACAGCTTTCGATAGAAAACACTCTAACATTTCCAAAACTGTAAAGATATTGTCTGAGTATAACAGAACTGATGTTGCAGGCGAAAGCCTGAGAAAAATCCAATCCGGAAGTGCCCCAGGAAAGCGCTGCGTTCCAATGACTGCCTATTCAGCTGTGAATGTACCATCAACGAGCTTACGCTTTCTACGTATTCCCCAAGGTGTCTACAGCATTGTGACGTAGTTTTATGCATTTCTGTTGAAGAATAGCCATAGGCGGCCACATTGCATAAGTGGTCACATGGTGGCTCCGAGAGAGATTCTCGGTTAAAATACAGAGGTAGCCAGTACTCCAATCGGTCCTACTGAAAAACGAATTGTCCTGACGGATATATTATCGAATAGATATTAGAAAAACGCCTTGAGGATGGATTCTAAACAACGTTTGCCATGTTTCTGTCGATATTATGGAGCTAATTTGGAATATTTTTCGGCGTTGTGGTAACCGCAATTTCCGGGCGATTTCTCAGCCAAGCGTGAAGAACAAACAGAGCTGTTTTGCCTACAAAAATAATATTTTGGGAAAAAATGAACTTTGGCTATCTACCTGGGAGTTTCGTGAGTGAAAACATCCGAAGTTCATCAAAGGTAAACGATTTAAGTTGATTGCTTTTCTGATTTCAGTGACAAGATTGCCATGCTACTAGCAAGGCATAATGCTATGCTAGGCTATGATAAACTTACACAAATGCTTGTCTAGCGTTGGCTGTAAAGCATATTTTGAAAATCTGAGATGACAGGGTGATATTTCACTTGTGATTTTCATGAATAAGAATATTTTCTAGGAATATGTGTCCGTTGCGTTATGCTAATTCGTGTCAGGCGATGATTACGCTCCCGGATCCGGGTTTGAGAGTCACAAGACTTAAGAATACCTGCTCTTTCCATGACAAATTCTGACCAAGTGAATACAGGCGAAAGATATGAATTTCCGTTAGATGTTCAGCTCTGTATTAAATATGTTTAAAGCTAAACGGAGTTTCACAAGGTCTAATTCATCAGGACCCAGTCCGTATCCACAGGGTTCCATTCATCAGGATCCAGTCCGTATCCACAGGGTTCCATTCATCAGGACCCAGTCCGTATCCACAGGGTTCCATTCATCAGGACCCAGTCCGTATCTACAGGGTTCCATTCATCAGGACCCAGTCCATATCTACAGGGTTCCATTCATCAGGACCCAGTCCGTATCTACAGGGTTCCATTCATCAGGACCCAGTCCAGATCCACAGGGTTCCATTCATCAGGACCCAGTCCGTATCCACAGGGTTCCATTCATCAGGACCCAGTCCGTATCCACAGGGTTCCATTCATCAGGACCCAGTCCGTATCCACAGGGTTCCATTCATCAGGACCCAGTCCAGATCCACAGGGTTCCATTCATCAGGACCCAGTCCAGACCCACAGGGTTCCATTCATCAGGACCCAGTCCGTATCCACAGGGTTCCATTCATCAGGACCCAGTCCGTATCCACAGGGTTCCATTCATCAGGACCCAGTCCGTATCTACAGGGTTCCATTCATCAGGACCCAGTCCAGATCCACAGGGTTCCATTCATCAGGACCCAGTCCGTATCCACAGGGTTCCATTCATCAGGACCCAGTCCGTATCCACAGGGTTCCATTCATCAGGACCCAGTCCGTATCCACAGGGTTCCATTCATCAAGACCCAGTCCGTATCCACAGGGTTCCATTCATCAGGACCCAGTCAATAACAGCAGCATTTCACACTCTGTATGGTGTGTTAACTCTGTATTGTGTGTTTTTATTTTTTTATTTCACCTTTATTTAACCAGGTAGGCTAGTTGAGAACAAGTTCTCATTTGCAACTGCGACCTGGCCAAGATAAAGCATAGCAGTGTGAACAGACAACACAGAGTTACACATGGAGTAAACAATTAACAAGTCAATAACACAGTAGAAAAAAAGGGAGTCTATATACATTGTGTGCAAAAGGCATGAGGAGGTAGGCGAATAATTACAATTTAGGCGAATAATTACAATTTAGCAGATTAACACTGGAGTGATAAATGATCAGATGGTCATGTACAGGTAGAGATATTGGTGTGCAAAAGAGGAGAAAAGTAAATAAATAAAACAGTATGGGAATGAGGTAGGTAAAAATGGGTGGGCTATTTACCGATAGACTATGTACAGCTGCAGCGATCGGTTAGCTGCTCTGATAGCAGATGTTTGAAGTTGGTGAGGGAGATAAAAGTCTCTGTTAACTCTGTATGGTGTGTTAACTCTGTATGGTGTGTTAACTCTGTATGGTGTGTTAACTGTATGGTGTGTTAACTGCAGCATTTGGAATTTTGGATGAAAAGCGTACCCAAATTAAACTTCCTTCTACTCAGGCCCAGAAGATAGGATATGCATATAATTAGTAGATGTGGATAGAAAACAATCTAAAATATTGTCTGTGAGTATAACAGAACTGATTTGGCAGGCGAAAACCTGAGACAAATCCATCCAGGAAGTGTTGTTGTTGTTGTAGTTGTCTATGCAACGCCATTACGGTATACATTGACTTAGGACAACAATTGCAGTTACTTTGCCTTCCACTAGAAATCAACAGTCTTAGAAATTATTTCAGGCTTGTATTCTGAAAAATGAGGGAGTAAGAGCACTCTGAATGAGTGGACACTGCAGTGTCCCAGAGATTTTTCATGTGCACGACTAGAGAGAGTGCCTTTCTTGTTTACCTTTTATATTGACGACGTTATTGTCCGGTTGAAATTTTATTGATCATTTAGGCTAAAAACAACCTGAGGATTGATTATTTACATATTTTGACATGTTTCTTCGAATTTCACGGATACAATTTGGATTTTTTGTCTGCCTGTTTTGACTGAGTTTGAGCCTGTGGATTACAGAAGAAAACGAGCAAACAAACTGGAGGTTTTCGGATATAAAGAGAGACTTTATCGAACAAAAGGAACATTTATTGAATAAATTAATGTCTTCTGAGTGCAATCATATGAAGATCAAAGGTAAGTGATGAATTTTTATCTCTATTTCTGATTTGTGTAACTCTTCTACTCGGCTGGTTACTGTTTGTAATGATTTGTCTGCTGGGCTATGTTCTCTAATAATTGTAAGGTATGCTTTCGCCGTAAAACATTTTTTAAATCTGACAACGTGGTTGGATTCACAAGAAGTTCATCTTTAAGCCAATGTAAAATAGTTGTATATTTTCTGAATTTTTATAATGAGTATTTCTGTATTTGAATTTGGCGCTCTGCAATCTCACTGGATGTTGGCCAGGTGGGAAGCTAGCATCCCAAATTCCCTTGAGAGGTTAAAATACAATTTATAATATGAACACATTTTCACATATAACACACTATTACAAACATACATAATATACTAACATCATGACCCAAAAAATACTCAATCTAAAAAATATTGATTCTTCATCTACTATAGTCCCACAACATTTCTATGTATTACATTTCAATCGTTTTAAAATAATGTTAAAATTTATATATTGAAAGGTTTCTAGTTTGCTCAGTTAATTTATTCCTTTATTGCTCTAAAATGTTATTTTGCCTATTTCTCTTTTCTGTCTGGATAACGCATAGATGGTGGACAATCTATTCCTAGTATTTATGGAATGTCTGTTTCTTACCAACTGAATTCCGTTGTGAATAGAACTTGGCCGTTTTAAATGAAGTATATTATGAAATAAAATAAGCATGTTTTTTTCAATTATCTTGTCGATTGATGACTAACTAAGAACATGCGCATGACTGCAACAGAAGGACCACATCTCCACCTTAAAACAATCCTTGCTGCTTTGTTCTGTGCATTCTGCAGCCTCCTAACTTCACTTGATGCATTTCGCCAGACCACCTAACAGTAGTTCACCTGACTCTCAATTAATGCTTGTGTTATTTGCTGACTAATTTTTCCTGGTAAATATTTAGCTATCCTTCTGATTATGCATGCTGTTTTAATATTTATTTTTTTACATAGATTATTTAGTAGAGACATGGCTATAGAGACATGATGTGAGGGGATTAGCTTCACCTGACCCTTGACCTCTACCCTCTGAACAGGTCAGCCAGTCTGGACAGGCCTATAACTCACCTCTCACTGAGTAGGGTTAGGATTAGGCAGCGTGTCTCACTGAGGGGGATGACTGGTGTTAAGGCATACCGGGGGGAATCATTGAAAAGGGACTTAGGAGGATATCCACAAAAGCACACAACCATCTTTGAACGTAATCAGACCTGCTTTACCCAGATTCTATATTTCAGATACCTATTTTGAAGGCTAATCTCTACTAAAGTGCTTAGTATTGAGCTTATAAAGTACTAGTGATTAGATATGTCAGAACGAACAGGCGGAAAACGCAACGTAACAAGAACATTTTTAAAATAGATGTGATCAACATCTAGCACCTATTCTGCTCTCTTCTGTTCTGTTCTGTTCTGCTCTGTCCTGTTCAGTCCTGCTCTGCTCTGTTCTGCTCTGTCCTGTTCAGTCCTGCTCTGCTCTGCTCTGCTCTGCTCTGCCCTGCCCTGTTCTGCTCTGTTCAGTCTTGTTCTGTTCGGTTCTGCTCTCCCTGTTCGGTTCTGCTCTCCGTTCGGTTCTGCTCTCCCTGTCCTGTTCTGCTCTCGTTCTGTTCGGTTCTGCTCTCCCTGTTCGGTTCTGCTCTCCCTGTCCTGTTCTGCTCTCGTTCTGTTCGGTTCTGCTCTCCCTGTTCGGTTCTGCTCTCCCTGTTCGGTTCTGCTCTCCCTGTTCGGTTCTGCTCTCCCTGTCCGGTTCTGCTCTCGTTCTGTTCGGTTCTGCTCTCCCTGTTCTGTTCTGTTCTGTTCTGCTCTCCCTGTCCTGTTCTGCTCTCCCTGTCCTGTTCTGCTCTCCCTGTCCTGTTCTGCTCTCGTTCTGTTCGGTTCTGCTCTCCCTTTTCTGCTCTGCTCTGTTCTGCTCTGTCCTGTTCTGTCCTGCTCTGCTCTGCTCTGCCCTGCCCTGCCCTGTTCTGCTCTGTTCAGTCTTGTTCTGTTCGGTTCTGCTCTCCATGTTCGGTTCTGCTCTCCCTGTCCGGTTCTGCTCTCCCTGTCCGGTTCTGCTCTCGTTCTGTTCGGTTCTGCTCTCCCTGTCCGGTTCTGCTCTCGTTCTGTTCGGTTCTGCTCTCCCTGTTCGGTTCTGCTCTCGTTCTGTTCGGTTCTGCTCTCGTTCTGTTCGGTTCTGCTCTCCCTGTTCGGTTCTGCTCTCCCTGTTCGGTTCTGCTCTCCCTGTTCGGTTCTGCTCTCCCTGTCCTGTTCTGCTCTCGTTCTGTTCGGTTCTGCTCTCCCTGTTCTGCTCTGCTCTGTTCTGCTCTGTCCTGTTCTGTCCTGCTCTGCTCTGCTCTGCCCTGCCCTGTTCTGCTCTGTTCAGTCTTGTTCTGTTCGGTTCTGCTCTCCCTGTTCGGTTCTGCTCTCCCTGTTCGGTTCTGCTCTCCCTGTCCGGTTCTGCTCTCGTTCTGTTCGGTTCTGCTCTCCCTGTCCGGTTCTGCTCTCCCTGTCCTGTTCTGCTCTCGTTCTGTTCGCTTCTGCTCTCCCTGTTCGGTTCTGCTCTCGTTCTGTTCGGTTCTGCTCTCGTTCTGTTCGGTTCTGCTCTCCCTGTTCGGTTCTGCTCTCCCTGTTCGGTTCTGCTCTCCCTGTTCGGTTCTGCTCTCCCTGTCCTGTTCTGCTCTCGTTCTGTTCGGTTCTGCTCTCCCTGTTCTGCTCTGCACTGTTCTGCTCTGTCCTGTTCTGTCCTGCTCTGCTTTGCTCTGCTCTGCCCTGCCCTGCTCTGTTCAGTCTTGTTCTGTTCGGTTCTGCTCTCCCTGTTCGGTTCTGCTCTCCCTGTTCGGTTCTGCTCTCCCTGTCCTGTTCTGCTCTCGTTCTGTTCTGTTCTGCTCTCCCTGTTCGGTTCTGCTCTCCCTGTCCTGTTCTACTCTCGTTCTGTTCTGTTCTGCTCTCCCTGTTCGGTTCTGCTCTCCCTGTCCTGTTCTACTCTCGTTCTGTTCGGTTCTGCTCTCCCTGTTAGGTTCTGCTCTCCCTGTCCTGTTCTGCTCTCGTTCTGTTCGGTTCTGCTCTCCCTGTTCGGTTCTGCCCTCCCTGTCCTGTTCTGCTCTCGTTCTGTTCGGTTCTGCTCTCGTTCTGTTCGGTTCTGCTCTCCCTGTTCGGTTCTGCTCTCCCTGTTCGGTTCTGCTCTCCCTGTTCGGTTCTGCTCTCCCTGTTCGGTTCTGCTCTCGTTCGGTTCGGTTCTGCTCTCCCTGTTCTGTTCTGTTCTGCTCTCCCTGTCCTGTTCTGCTCTCGTTCTGTTCGGTTCTGCTCTGCTCTGTTCTGCTCTGTCCTGTTCTGCTCTGCTCTGCTCTGTCCTGTTCAGTCCTGCTCTGCTCTGCTCTGCCCTGCCCTGCCCTGTTCTGCTCTGCTCTGTTCAGTCTTGTTCTTTTCGGTTCTGCTCTCCATGTTCGGTTCTGCTCTCCCTGTTCGGTTCTGCTCTCCCTGTCCGGTTCTGCTCTCGTTCTGTTCGGTTCTGCTCTCCCTGTTCGGTTCTGCTCTCCGTCCTGTTCTGCTCTCGTTCGGTTCTGCTCTCCCTGTCCGGTTCTGCTCTCCCTGTCCTGTTCTGCTCTCGTTCTGTTCGGTTCTGCTCTCCCTGTTCGGTTCTGCTCTCGTTCTGTCCGGTTCTGCTCTCGTTCTGTTCGGTTCTGCTCTCGTTCTGTTCGGTTCTGCTCTCCCTGTTCGGTTCTGCTCTCCCTGTTCGGTTCTGCTCTCCCTGTTCGGTTCTGCTCTGCTCTGTTCTGCTCTGCTCTGCTCTGCTCTGTTCTGTTCTGCTCTGCTCTGCTCTGCTCTGCTCTGCTCTGCTCTCGTTCTGTTCTGTTCTGTTCGGTTCTGCTCTCCCTGTTCGGTTCTGCTCTCCCTGTTCTGTTCTGCTCTCGTTCTGTTCGGTTCTGCTCTCCCTGTTCTGTCCTGTTCTACTCTCGTTCTGTTCGGTTCTGCTCTCGTTCTGTCCGGTTCTGCTCTCGTTCTGTCCGGTTCTGCTCTCGTTCTGTTCGGTTCTGCTCTTGTTCTGTTCGGTTCTGCTCTCCCTGTTCGGTTCTGCTCTCCCTGTTCGGTTCTGCTCTCCCTGTTCGGTTCTGCTCTGCTCTGCTCTGCTCTGCTCTGCTCTGTTCTGTTCTGTTCTGCTCTGCTCTGCTCTGCTCTGCTCTTGTTCTGTTCTGTTCTGTTCGGTTCTGCTCTCCCTGTTCTGTTCTGCTCTCATTCTGTTCGGTTCTGCTCTCCCTGTTCTGTTCTGTTCTGCTCTCGTTCTGTTCGGTTCTGCTCTCCCTGTTCTGTTCTGTTCGGTTCTGCTCTCCCTGTTCTGTTCGGCTCTGCTCTCCCTGTTCTGTTCGGTTCTGCTCGGTTCTGCTCTGTTCTGTTCTGTTCTGTTCTGTTCGGTTCGGTCTGCTCTGTTCTGTTCTGCTCTCCCTGTCCTGTTCTGCTCTCGTTCTGTTCTGTTCTGTTCGGTTCTGCTCTCCCTGTTCTGTTCGGTTCTGCTCTCCCTGTTCTGTTCTGCTCTCCCTGTTCTGTTCTGCTCTGCTCTGTCCTGCTCTGTTCAGTCCTGTTCTGTTCAGTCCTGTTCTGTTCTGCTCTGCCCGGTTCTGTTCTGTTCTGTCCTGTTCTGTCCTGTTCTGTTCTGTTCTGCTCTGTCCTGTTCTGTCTTGTTCTGTTCGGTTCTGCTCTCCCTCTTCTGCTCTGTTCTGTTCCGTTCAGTCCTGTTCTGTTCTGTCCTGTTCTGTTCTGTTCTGCTCTGTCCTGTTCTGTCTTGTTCTGTTCGGTTCTGCTCTCCCTGTTCGGCTCTGTTCTGTTCTGTCCTGCTCTGTTCTGTTCTGTTCTGTTCAGTCCTGTTCTGCTCTGTTCTGTTCGGTTCTGCTCTCCCTGTTCTGTTCGGTTCTGCTCTCCCTGTTCTGTTCTGCTCTCCATGTTCTGCTCTGCTCTGTTCTGTTCTGTTCTGTTCAGTCCTGTTCTGTTCTGCTCTGTTCAGTCCTGTCCTGTTCTGTTCTGTTCTGCTCGGTTCTGCTCTCCCTGTTCTGCTCTGTTCTGTTCTGTTCAGTCCTGTTCTGTTCTGCTCTGTTCAGTCCTGTTCTGTTCTGCCCTATTCTGTCCTGTTCTGTTCTGTTCTGCTCTGTCTTGTTCTGTTCGGTTCTGCTCTCCCTGTTCGGCTCTGTTCTGTTCTGTCCTGCTCTGTTCTGTTCAGTCCTGTTCTGCTCTGTTCTGTTCTATCCTGTTCTGCTCTGTTCTGTTCTATCCTGTTCTGCTCTGTCCTGTTCTGTTCTGCTCTGTCTTGCTCTGTTCGGTTCTGCTTTCCCTGTTCTGCTCTGTCCTGTTCTGTCTTGTTCTGTTCGGTTCTGCTCTCCCTGTTTTGCTCTGTTCTGTTCCGTTCAGTCCTGTTCTGTTCTGCTCTGTCTTGTTCTGTTCGGTTCTGCTCTCCCTGTTCGGCTCTGTTCTGTTCTGTCCTGCTCTGTTCTGTTCAGTCCTGTTCTGCTCTGTTCTATCCTGTTCTGCTCTGTCCTGTTCTGTCTTGTTCTGTTCGGTTCTGCTTTCCCTGTTCTGCTCTGTCCTGTTCTGTCTTGTTCTGTTCGGTTCTGCTCTCCCTGTTTTGCTCTGTTCTGTTCCGTTCAGTCCTGTTCTGTTCTGTCCTGTTCTGTTCTGTTCTGTTCTGTCCTGTTCTGTTCGGTTCTGCTTTCCCTGTTCTGCTCTGTCCTGTTCTGTCTTGTTCTGTTCGGTTCTGCTCTCCCTGTTCGGCTCTGTTCTGTTCTGTCCTGCTCTGTTCTGTTCAGTCCTGTTCTGCTCTGTTCTGTTCTATCCTGTTCTGCTCTGTCCTGTTCTGTTCTGTTCTGCTCTGTCTTGTTCTGTTCGGTTCTGCTCTCCCTGTTTTGCTCTGTTCTGTTCCGTCCCGTCCCGTCCCGTCCCGTCCCGTCCCGTCCCGTCCCGTTCCGTTCCGTCCCGTCCCGTCCCGTCCCGTCCCGTCCCGTCCCGTCCCGTCCCGTCCTGTCCTGTTCAGTCCTGTCCTGTTCAGTCCTGTCCTGTCCTGTTCTGTCCTGTTCTGTTCAGTCCTGTTCTGTTCAGTCCTGTTCTGTTCAGTCCTGTTCTGTTCAGTCCTGTTCTGTTCAGTCCTGTTCTGTTCAGTTCAGTCCTGTTCTGTCTTGTTCTGTTCGGTTCTGCTCTCCCTGTTCGGCTCTGTTCTGTTCTGTCCTGCTCTGTTCTGTTCTGTTCAGTCCTGTTCTGTTCTGTTCAGTCCTGTTCTGCTCTGTTCTGTTCGGTTCTGCTCTCCCTGTTCTGTTCGGTTCTGCTCTCCATGTTCTGTCCTGTCCTGTCCTGTCCTGTCCTGTCCTGTCCTGCCCTGTCCTGCCCTGTCCTGCCCTGTCCTGTTCTGTTCTGTTCGGTTCTGCTCTCCATGTTCTGTTCTGTTCAGTCCTGTCCTGTTCTGTTCTGTTCTGCTCTGTCCTGTTCTGTCTTGTTCTGTTCGGTTCTGCTCTCCCTGTTCGGCTCTGTTCTGTTCTGTCCTGCTCTGTTCTGTTCTGTTCTGTTCAGTCCTGTTCTGCTCTGTTCTGTTCGGTTCTGCTCTCCCTGTTCTGTTCGGTTCTGCTCTCCCTGTTCTGTTCTGCTCTCCATGTTCTGTTCTGCTCTGCTCTGTTCTGTTCTGTTCTGTTCAGTCCTGTTCTGTTCTGCTCTGTCCTGTCCTGTCCTGTTCTGTCCTGTTCTGTTCTGTTCTGCTCGGTTCTGCTCTCCCTGTTCTGCTCTGTTCTGTTCTGTTCAGTCCTGTTCTGTTCTGCTCTGTTCAGTCCTGTTCTGTTCTGCCCTATTCTGTCCTGTTCTGTTCTGTTCTGCTCTGTCTTGTTCTGTTCGGTTCTGCTCTCCCTGTTCGGCTCTGTTCTGTTCTGTCCTGCTCTGTTCTGTTCAGTCCTGTTCTGCTCTGTTCTGTTCTATCCTGTTCTGCTCTGTCCTGTTCTGTTCTGTTCTGCTCTGTCTTGTTCTGTTCGGTTCTGCTTTCCCTGTTCTGCTCTGTCCTGTTCTGTCTTGTTCTGTTCGGTTCTGCTCTCCCTGTTTTGCTCTGTTCTGTTCCGTTCAGTCCTGTTCTGTTCAGTCCTGTTCTGTTCAGTCCTGTTCTGCTCTGTTCTGCTCTGTCCTGTTCTGTCCTGTTCTGTTCTGTTCTGTCCTGTTCTGTTCAGTCCTGTTCTGTTCAGTCCTGTTCTGTTCAGTCCTGTTCTGTTCAGTCCTGTTCTGTTCAGTCCTGTTCTGTTCAGTCCTGTTCTGTTCTGTTCAGTCCTGTTCTGTCTTGTTCTGTTCGGTTCTGCTCTCCCTGTTCTACTCTGTCCTGTTCTGTTCTGTCTGGTTCTGCTCTCCCTGTTCTGCTCTGTTCTGTTCTGTTCTGTCCTATCCTGTTCTGTTCTGCTCTGTCCTGTCCTGTTCTGTTCTGCTCTGCTCTGTCCTGTTCTGCTCTGTTCTGTCCGGTTCTGCTCTCCCTGTTCTGCTCTGTTCTGTTCTGTTCTCTTCTGAGTGATTAGATAATGAGAATAGCGGCATGGTGCTAGAGAGAGAGAGTCTAGGCTGACATGGTGAGAGAGTGGCTGGTGCTGAGGGGAAGTGGGGTGTGCAGATGGCTCTGGGTCATAATGCTGCGGTTCTATCTCAGTAGTTGTGGCCTTGATCTAGAGGGCTTCATCCATTCATCTCACTGTTAAGACAATCAACCGGGACACACACCGCCTCTGCCCTCACTGCTGCTTGTATCTCACTGACTCCCTGTGCTGGTGATACACGGCGTTTAGGGATAGGCATCCCGTCAACGGGACAGTTGTAAATCATGCAGCGAATTGTGTAGAGAAACAACAAATGTTGGTACATATAAGTGTCTTATATCGGCTGAAAGCTTAAATTCTGGTTAACCAGTTATGCATTAGGGGGCGCTATTAAACATTTTGGATGAAAAACGTTCCCGTTTTAAACAAGATATTTTGTCACGAAAAGATGCTCGACTATGCATATAATTGACAGCTTTGGAAAGAAAACACCCGGACGTTTCCAAAACTGCAAAGATATTGTCTGTGAGTGCCACAGAACTGATGTTACAGGCGAAACCCAGATAAAAATCCAACCAGGAAGTGACGCAATTTTTTAAACCGCCTCATGCCAATGACTCCTTATATGGCTGTGAATGAGCTACGAATGAGCTTACGTTTTCCACATATTCCCCAAGGTGTCTACAGCATTGTGACATCTTTTTAGGCATTTCCATTGATTTGACTGGTTGAAACAACGTTTAGGGTTAGATTTTCCCAGATTCCTTTCTTTGCAAATTGAACGAGCGGAAATACAAAATCGATCATGCATGCTATGTGGACCTTTTAAGAATATGAAAAAGGATTTTATAAACACTTCATGTTATCTCTGGGATCCTTTGGCTGATAAATCAGAGCAAGATTTCAAAATGTAAGTACACATTTCACCTTCAGAGCTAAATTTACATTCGTATGTATTCCTCAGAGATCCTAGAACGTAACCAGACTTTACTATATCATTAGGGGTGTAGTATATCCTATAGGACACCATATTTGGTCAGAGAGCGAAGCCTTCATGGCACGCCGATGACTCTGGCGATCTTCACTTGATCGACTCTGACTTTGTCAAATAAGCACCAATCACGATCAAACAAAGCTAGCTAGATAGCCAATGAGCTGGGCTTTACGGGAGTACCCGGAAACCCTGTATCTGTTGTAAAATGTAGCTGCTAATCTTTTGCGACAGCATGATTTTTCCTTTTGCACAAAAATGATAAGAATATTCAGAGTTATGAAGTTATGAAACGGGTTGTTGTAATACGAATGCAAATGTTGCCACGATCTGCTCAAATGTACCTGGGTGACTTCACTCTAAATGTCATATAGTTTGCTCATACTTCAAGTTATCCGTCTGAAACTTTGCACATACACTGCTGCCATCTTGTGGACACCATTGGAATTACAACCAGAGTTATGGTTGGAGGAAAACGGTTGTTTTTTTCTTTGTATTTTCTTCTACCAGATCTATTGTGTTATATTCTCCTACATTCAATTCACATTTCCACAAACGTAAAAGTGTTTCCTTTCTAATGGTACCAATAATATGCATATCCTTGCTTCAGGTCCTGAGCTACAGGCAGTTAGATTTGGGTATGTCATGAGAGAGAGAGAGAGACTGACTGACTGACTGACTGACAACACCTTCAAACCCTATATCAGAGAAAATCGCATATAGCAAGAGGAGAGGAAAGATTGAGTAGAGAGGAGAAAAAGAGAGAGTAGAGAGAGGAATGAGAGCGAGAGATAGTAGAAAGGAAAGAGAAAGAGAGAGAGTGACATAAATAGAGAAACAGAGAGAAGAGTGGAGAAATTGGATGAGGAGAAGAGACAGAAAAAATAGCATTTCAGCCAGGCTTAGTTAAAATTATAATCAAATCATTGACATGAGAATGACACAGCTTTCATCCGATATGATTCTGGAGTTAGTTTTCACTGCAGTGCATTAATTATTCACCAAAAGGAACCCTATTTGCTATAAGGCTCTGGTCAAACTCATGTTCTGTACAGGAACTAGGGAGCCATTTGGAATGCGTGTCGTAAACATAACAGACATGGTTGTTTGTTAGTCATTTACAGCAGCCATACACCTACAGTAATACCAGTTCATCCTATATAGTATACAGCGCCTTCGAGAAAGTATTCAGACCCCTTGACTTTTTCTACATTTTGTTATGTTACAGCCTTATTCTGAAATGGATTAAATAAAAACAATTTCCTCATCAATCAAAGCACAAGAATAATGACGAAGCAAAAACAAGTTTTTAGAACATTTTGCCAATTTATAATTGAAAGAAAACAGGAAATATCACATTTTCATAAATAATAGACCCTTTACTCAGTACTTTGTTGAAGCATCTTTGGCAGCGATTACAGCCTCGAGTCTTCCCGGGTATGACTCTACAAGCTTGGCACATCTGTATTTGGGGAGTTTCTTCCATTTATCTCTGCAGATCCTCTCAAGCTCTGTCAGGTTGGATGGGGAGCGTTGCTGCACAGCTATTTTCAGGTCTCTCCAGAGATGTTAGATCAGTTTCCGGGATCTGGCTGGGCCACTCAAGGACATTCAGAGACTTGTCCCGAAGCCACTTCTGCATTATATTGGCTGTGTGCATAGGGTCGTTGTCCTGTTGGAAGGTGAACCTTCGCCCCAGTCTGAGGTCCTAAGTGCTCTGGAGCAGGTTTTCCTCTAGGATCTCTCTGTACTTTGCTCCATTCATCTTTCCCTCCACCCTGACTAGTCTCCCAGTCCCCTCTGCTGAAAAACTTCCCCACAGCTTGATGCTGCCACCACCATGCTTCACCGTAGGGATGGTGCCAGGTTTCCTCCAGACATAACTCTTAGCATTCAGGCCAAAGATATAATTAATAAAATATAATTTTATTAATTTCATTGAAAGGCTGTAACATAACAAAATGTGGAATAATTTCCAAAGGTACTGTATGTATTACAACCAGTCCATACAACATATACATACAATACAATACCACAACCAGTCCATACAACAGATACATACAATACAGTATATTAACCACAACCAGTCCATACAACAGATACATACAATACAGTATATTAACCACAACCAGTCCATACAACAGATACATACAATACAGTACCACAACCAGTCCATACAACAAATCAAATCAAATTTTATTTGTCACATACACATGGTTAGCAGATGTTAATGCGAGTGTAGCGAAATGCTTGTGCTTCTAGTTCCGACAATGCAGTAATAACGAGCAAGTAATCTAACTAACAATTCCAAAAAAAACTACTGTCATACACAGTGTAAGGGGATAAAGAATATGTACATAAGGATATATGAATGAGTGATGGTACAGAGCAGCATAGGCAAGATACAGTAGATGATATCGAGTACAGTATATACATATGAGATAAGTATGTAAACCAAGTGGCATAGTTAAAGTGGCTAGTGATACATGTATTACATAAGGATGCAGTCGATGATATAGAGTACAGTATCAACGTATGCATATGAGATGAACAATGTAGGGTAAGTAACATTATATAAGGTAGCATTGTTTAAAGTGGCTAGTGATATATTTACATCATTTCCCATCGATTCCCATGATTAAAGTGGCTGGAGTAGAGTCAGTGTCATTGACAGTGTGTTGGCAGTAGCCACTCAATGTTAGTGGTGGCTGTTTAACAGTCTGATGGCCTTGAGATAGAAGCTGTTTTTCAGTCTCTCGGTCCCAGCTTTGATGCACCTGTACTGACCTCGCCTTCTGGATGGCAGCGGGGTGAACAGGCAGTGGCTCGGGTGGTTGATGTCCTTGATGATCTTTATGGCCTTCCTGTAGCATCGGGTGGTGTAGGTGTCCTGGAGGGCAGGTAGTTTGCCCCCGGTGATGCGTTGTGCAGACCTCACTACCCTCTGGAGAGCCTTACGGTTGAGGGCGGTGCAGTTGCCATACCAGGCGGTGATACAGCCCGCCAGGATGCTCTCGATTGTGCATCTGTAGAAGTTTGTGAGTGCTTTTGGTGACAAGCCGAATTTCTTCAGCCTCCTGAGGTTGAAGAGGCGCTGCTGCGCCTTCCTCACGATGCTGTCTGTGTGAGTGGACCAATTCAGTTTGTCTGTGATGTGTATGCCGAGGAACTTAAAACTTGCTACCCTCTCCACTACTGTTCCATCGATGTGGATGGGGGTGTTCCCTCTGCTGTTTCCTGAAGTCCACAATCATCTCCTTAGTTTTGTTGACGTTGAGTGTGAGGTTATTTTCCTGACACCACACTCCGAGGGCCCTCACCTCCTCCCTGTAGGCCGTCTCGTCGTTTTGGTAATCAAGCCTACCACTGTTGTGTCGTCCGCAAACTTGATGATTGAGTTGGAGGCGTGCATGGCCACGCAGTCGTGGGTGAACAGGGAGTACAGGAGAGGGCTCAGAACGCACCCTTGTGGGGCCCCAGTGTTGAGGATCAGCGGGGAGGAGATGTTGTTGCCTACCCTCACCACCTGGGGGCGGCCCGTCAGGAAGTCCAGTACCCAGTTGCACAGGGCGGGGTCGAGACCCAGGGTCTCGAGCTTGATGACGAGCTTGGAGGGTACTATGGTGTTGAATGCCGAGCTGTAGTCGATGAACAGCATTCTCACATAGGTATTCCTCTTGTCCAGATGGGTTAGGGCAGTGTGCAGTGTGGTTGAGATTGCATCGTCTGTGGACCTATTTGGGCGGTGAGCAAATTGGAGTGGGTCAAGGGTGTCAGGTAGGGTGGAGGTGATATGGTCCTTGACTAGTCTCTCAAAGCACTTCATGATGACGGATGTGAGTGCTACGGCGGTAGTCGTTTAGCTCAGTTACCTTAGCTTTCTTGGGAACAGGAACAATGGTGGCCCTCTTGAAGCATGTGGGAACAGCAGACTGGTATAGGGATTGATTGAATATGTCCGTAAACACACCGGCCAGCTGGTCTGCGCATGCTCTGAGGGCGCGGCTGGGGATGCCGTCTGGGCCTGCAGCCTTGCGAGGGTTAACACGTTTAAATGTCTTACTCACTTCGGCTGCAGTGAAGGAGAGACCGCATGTTTCCGTTGCAGGCCGTGTCAGTGGCAGATACATACAACACAGTATATTAACCACAACCAGTCCATACAACAGATACATACAACACAGTATATTAACCACAACCAGTCCATACAACATATACATACAACACAGTATATTAACCACAACCAGTCCATACAACAGATACATACAATACAGTATATTAACCACAACCAGTCCATACAACAGATACATACAATACAGTATATTAACCACAACAGTCCAAACAACAGATACATACAGCCACACACATACAACAGAAGCCTGATGGGGAGATTGGAGTTGTATAATACGGTTAGCAGTTTGCCATATGGTGCTGGGGTGATGATTTAATAGTTATAATAATTATCTCCTGCTAGAACCGTTAATTCCACAACCTCTCCAGGATATTCATTACCTACAGGATGGAAGGAGGGAGGGGTCAAACAATTCAAGGAGAGAGAGGAACATCAGCTTCCAAAGACACAGGGATGAGTACAGCCTAATATGCAGTCTCCTTATGTAGAGTACAGTCTGATACAGTCACATTGTATAGAGTACAGTCTGACATAGTCTCCTTATATAGAGTACAGTCTGATATAGTCACATTATGTAGAGTACAGTCTACTTATGTAGAGTACAGTCTGATATAGTCACATTGCATAGAGTACAGTCTGATATACAGTCTCCTTATATAGTCACATTGTATAGAGTACAGTTTGATATAACTAAACTTAAATAGAGAACAGTCTGATATACAGTCTCCTTATATAGTCACATTGTATAGAGTACAGTTTGATATACCTAAACTTAAATAGAGAACAGTCTGATATACAGTCTCCTTGTATAGAGTACAGTCTGATACAGTCACCTTATATAGATTACAGTCTGATATACAGTCTCCTTATAAATATTACAGTCTGATATACAGTCACCTTAAAAAGAGTAGTCACCTTCTATAGATTACAGTCTCCTTATATAGTCACATTGTATAGAGTACAGTTTGATATACCTAAACTTAAATAGAGAACAGTCTGATATACAGTCTCCTTGTATAGAGTACAGTCTGATACAGTCACCTTATATAGATTACAGTCTGATATACAGTCTCCTTATAAATATTACAGTCTGATATACAGTCACCTTAAAAAGAGTAGTCACCTTCTATAGATTACAGTCTGATATACAGTCTCCTTATAAATATTACAGTCTGATATACAGTCACCTTAAAAAGAGTAGTCACCTTATATAGATTACAGTCTGATATACAGTCTCCTTATAAATATTACAGTCTGATATACAGTCACCTTAAAAAGAGTAGTCACCTTCTATAGATTACAGTCTGATATACAGTCACCTTCTATAGATTACAGTCTGATGTACAGTCACTTTATAAAGATTACAGTCTGATATACAGTCACCTTATATAGATTACAGTCTGATAAACAGTCACCTTATATAGATTACAGTCTGATATACAGTCACCTTAAAAAGAGTAGTCACCTTCTATAGATTACAGTCTGATATAAAGTCTCCTTATATAGAGTAAAGTCTCCTTATATAGAGTACAGTCACCTTAAATAGAGTACAGTCACCTTAAATAGAGTACAGTCTGATATACAGTCACCTTAAATAGAGTACAGTCACCTTAAATAGAGTACAGTCTGATATACAGTCACCTTAAATAGAGTACAGTCACCTCATATAGATTAAAGTCTAATATTCAGTCTCCTTATATAGATTACAGTCTGATATACTGCCTCCTTATATAGAGTACAGTCACCTCACATAGATAACAGTCACCTTAAATAGAGTACAGTCACTTTAAATAGAGTACAGTCACCTTATGTAGAGTACAGTCACCTTATATAGAGTACAGTCTAATTTACAGTCACCTTAAATAGAGTACAGTCACCTTAGAGTACAGTCTGATATAGTCACCTTATATAGAGTACAGTAACCTTATATAGACTACAGTCTCATATACAGTCACCTTATATAGATTACAGTCTGACATACAGTCACCTTATATAGACTACAGTCTGATATACACTCACCTTATATAGAGTACAGTCACCTTATATAGACTACAGTAACCTTATATAGACTACAGTCTCATATACAGTCACCTTATATAGATTACAGTCTGACATACAGTCACCTTATATAGACTACAGTCTGATATACACTCACCTTATATAGAGTACAGTCTGATATACAGTCACCTTATATATGGTACAGTCTGATATACACTCACCTTATATAGAGTACAGTCTGATATACAGTCACCTTATATAGACTACAGTCTGATATACACTCACCTTATATAGAGTACAGTCTGATATACAGTCACCTTATATATGGTACAGTCACCTTATATAGACTACAGTCTGATATACACTCACCTTATATAGAGTACAGCCTGATGTACAGTTCTGTCAGTGACCTAACCTATACAGAATGGCCTAGTTACTGTTACACTGTACTATACAGTCACCTTATATAGACTACAGTCTCATATACAGTCACCTTATATAGACTACAGTCTGATATACAGTCACCTTATATATGGTACAGTCACCTTATATAGACTACAGTCTGATATACACTCACCTTATATAGAGTACAGCCTGATGTACAGTTCTGTCAGTGACCTAACCTATACAGAATGGCTTAGTTACTGTTACACTGTACTATACAGTCACCTTATATAGACTACAGTCTCATATACAGTCACCTTATAGAGTACAGTCACCTTATATAGAGTACAGTCACCTTATATAGAGTACAGTCACCCTATACAGACTACAGTCTCATATACAGTCACCTTATATAGATTACAGTCTGACATAGTCACCTTATATAGACTACAGTCTGATATACAGTCACCTTATATAGAGTACAGTCTGATGTACAGTTCCCTCAGTGACCTAACCTATACAGAATGTCCTAGTTGCTTTTACACTTTACTATACAGTCAGCTTGGCAATGCTGAACCACCAGGAGGCCCTACCTGTAGTTTCACACAGCGCTACACAGTGTGTTTCTGACACTCATTATAATTGTTACCTTTTACAGTTGGAGAATCAACATGGGGGCTTGACAGCACTGTTATCACCGATACCAAGCTTACAGAACCAAGCCTGTAGACACCAAGCCTGTAGACACCAAGCCTGTAGACACCAAGCCTGTAGACACCAAGCCTGTAGACACCAAGCCTGCAGATAAGAACTGCTATTTTCCAACAAAGAAAAACAGGTACCAGCTGGCACCAGACAAAGTGGTTAGACTGTTGTAATTTCGAGTCACCCGACATCATCCTGACATCAGTCTGGAGCAAGGGATTAAAGACTGAAAGGATATATCTTGTCACAGTTGTGTTACCACAGAGATGACAGGTAGCCTAGCTGTTAAGAATGTTGGGCCAGTAACCGAAAGGTCGCTAGTTCAAATCCTGAGAAAACTAAGTGACAAATTCTGTCGATGTGCCCTTGAGCAAGGTACTTAACCCTTACTGGTCCTGTACGTCGCTCTGGATAAGAGTGTCTACTAAAAGACGGAGAAGTAAAATGGAAGAAAGGTTGTGTTAGCAGAGGGATGACAGGGTCCTTCATGTTCTCTCATAACCCTTATTGATGTTTTCCCCACACTGCCCCTAAGGGGGAGGAGTCTGCTGCCAGGGACTTTTCCCCACACTGCCCCTGTTTCTTGATCCCACCTCTCTCTCTCTCTCTCTCTCTGTGCATGCTGGGAATGTTTGTAGTTGAGAGGCCGTGTGGAGGGCTCTGTCCCCACTCATTTTCTTGATTCTTTCCTTGATCTTTTCTTAAAATTTTTATTTTCTATGGTGGATGGTTAACTCACTGTTAGTTTAGCGGTACCCAGTGTTTTTTTTTCAAAGTTAGGGACTAAGAGGACGGAGTTTTGGTCTCCTGAGGTTTGAACGGTGTGATGGTATTTTCAGGAACACACCTGAATCCATGCCGTAACGGCAGCGTCTCCTCTGCGCTAGGCTGTGATAGAGTTAATGTGTAGAAGGTACTGTCGTTATGGAATGGATTCAGGTGTGTTCCTGAGAAAGGAGTTAAGGTGGAGGAGGTTCTGTTCGCGGTTGGCAAACAGGTAGGAGCTGAATTTATACATTCTGCATCCAGAATGAACAAATCTGTGGTTGTGTTCATGAAAAAGTACATTTGGTTGGTAGGCAAATTACTACTGGAATGTTGGTAAGGGATGTGTTGGTGCCGATTTCTTCTCTTTCGACTCCTTTGACAAGGGTTGTAGTTGTGAATCTTCCTCCGTTTATTACCGATGATCAAATCGGGAAAGAGCTGAGTCGTTTTGGTAACTTTGCTTGCGGATCTCTCGTGTAATGTCGGCAGGTTTTCAGGTGTCAGGTTATAGATGGTAGTGTAGATGAGGCTGGGTCTAGTCAGGTTATAGATGGTGGTGTAGATGAGGCTGGCTCTGACTCTCCTGCCCAAAAAAGTTTGAACTTAAGAACTGGAGGCCTATTGCATTGCTCTGTGCGGACTAAAAGATATTTGCCAAGGTCGTCGCTAACAGACTGAGGTCCCATCTGGACTCTATAGTCCTCAAGGATCAGAAGTATTGTGTATCAGGACGCTCAATCATGGACAACTTGTTCTTAATCAGGGATACGTTGGACTTGTCAATAGTTTCTAATGTGAACTTTGGACAGGTCTCTCTAGACCAAGAGGAGGCTTTTGTTTGTGTCGGGAGGCTAGCCTGTTGTGACTAGTGGATAGTATTTTCATTTTTGGAAGAAAAACCTTCCCGTAGCAAACGGGATATTTTGTCAGGACAAGATGCTAGAATATGCATATAATTGACAGTTTAGGAAAGAAACACTCTAAAGTTTCCAAAACTATAAAAATATTGTCTGGAGTATTTCTCCTGTCTTCTCCGGTGTCCTGTGTGAATTTAAGCATGCTCTCTCTAATTCTCTTTCTTTCTTTCTCTCAGAGGACCTGAGCCCTAGGACCATGCCTCAGGACTACCTGGCATGATGACTCCTTGCTGTCGCCATTCCACCTGGCCGTACTGCTGCTCCAGTTTTAACTGTTCTGCCTGCGGCTATGGAAACCTGACCAGTTCACCGGACGTGCTACCTGTCCCAGACCTGCTGGTTTCAACTCTCTCGAGACAGCAGGAGCAGTAGAGATACTCTGAATGATCAGCTATGAAAAACCAACTGACATTTACTCCTGAGGTGCTGACCTGTTGCACCCTCGACAACCACTGTGATTATTATTATCTAACCCAGCTGGTCATCTATGAACGTTTGAACATCTTGGACATGTTCTGTTATAATCTCCACTCGGCACAGCCAGAAGAGGACTGGCCACCACTCAGAGCCTGGTTCCTCTCTAGGTTTCTTCCTAGGTTCTGGCCTTTCTAGGGAGTTTTAACTAGCCACCGTGCTTCTACACCTGCATTGCTTGCTGTTTGGGGTTTTAGGCTGGGTTTCTGTACAGCACTTTGTGACATCAGCTTATGTAAGAAGGGCTTTATAAATACATTTGATTGATTTGATAGAGTGGACCATGAGTGTCTATTTTCTGGGCATCCTATGCAGGAGAATACAGGGAGTGTGCTGGACAGGTATGGGTGTGTTGAAAGGCATAACAGTGTCGGCGTACGCAGATGACATTACGCAGATGACGTACGCAGATGGCGTTTCTGTGATGGTGAGGGATGGGCAGGACATGCAGGCACTAGAGACTAGTCTGAAGGTGTACAAGGGAGCTTCATGAGCTAAGGTAAACTGAGGCAAGAGCAAAACTCTGTTTCAGTGCCTTGCAAAAGTATTCATCCCCCTTGGTGCCGTTCCTATTTTGTTGCATTACAACCTGTAATTTAAATGGATTTTTATCAGAGTTGAC
The DNA here is from genome assembly GCF_018296145.1 of Oncorhynchus tshawytscha. NCBI lineage: Eukaryota > Metazoa > Chordata > Actinopteri > Salmoniformes > Salmonidae > Oncorhynchus > Oncorhynchus tshawytscha. The sequence goes on along the minus strand of NC_056437.1, from coordinate 1,162,524 downwards.
TAGTCCACAGAGGAGGGTATCAGAGTTGACTAGTCCACAGAGGAGGGTATCAGAGTTGACTAGTCTACAGAGGAGGGTACCGGAGTTGACTAGTCTACAGAGGAGGGTATCGGAGCTGACTAGTATACAGAGGAGGGTATCGGAGCTGACTAGTCTACAGAGGAGGGTATCAGAGTTGACTAGTCTACAGAGGAGGGTATCGGAGCTGACTAGTCTACAGAGGAGGGTATCGGAGTTGACTAGACTACACAGGAGGGTACCAGAGTTGACTAGTCTACAGAGGAGGGTACCGGAGTTGACTAGTCTACAGAGGAGGGTACCGGAGTTGACTAGTCTACAGAGGAGGGTATCGGAGCTGACTAGTCTACAGAGGAGGGTATCGGAGTTGACTAGTCTACAGAGGAGGGTATCAGAGCTGACTAGTCTACAGAGGAGGGTATTGGAGTTGACTAGTCTACAGAGGAGGGTACCTTCCTTCGCCTTTTCAGACTGACGAGACACTGACCCATAAGAACCTGCCAATGTTCTATTGAAACAGGAAGCAGTCAGCCGTCCTTACCTTCCACATATAGGGTGCCACTTGCTCCTGGGCTTTAGTGTTATCAGTGGGACAGCGGATGCAGAGCAGCCTGGTTAGTGACAGAACAGGACACAGTGTGTTATCTCAGACTCTCCAATGACAGAAAGCTCCCCTCAGGACGAGTCATTGGAAATCATTGAACCTGTGCTTTTACATGTTCCCTCTTATCAAGGGGAAGTGTTGGCTATGAAAATTATTCATGGATTAAAGCAGAAGCAGAAACAGAATGGCACTAGGCCCAGGGGCCTCAGTCCCATTTAAAAAGTCAAATATGAGAGAGAGAGACTTGACTTTTTGTCCTTCTTTAATGATACATCCTCATTCCATTAAAACCTCACCACCACCCCACTTTAAAAAAACAAATATCCCCTGTGCTGCATAATCACCTTACCCTCTACCACACAATACAAAACAACATTACACAATAACCAAAACCACTTCCACAACTGTATATATCCAACCCATCGTCCCCAGATATACGGACGGCCTCCCCGACACACCATATCTCCTTAAATATCTCTACACTTATCATTTTATACAACTCCAATTCCACCCTAAGGCGTGCAGAGACCATCCCATTAAATAATAGTAAAGGGTCTGTTATCCCCCCACCTTTGACCCTGTTCATCAATGTTAGCCAAATAGTCAACTTTGCCTGAGCAAACAGAAAATTAAACACACATTTGGCCTTTTCCTTATTCGAATACCTGGACCCCATTATAAACATCCAGACAATAAAGTCCACACCCAACCTCTCACACAGAAGTTTCAACAGAGACATTAATGGCATTAACCTGGCGCACACAGAAAACACACAATGCACAGTTTCACTCATGACACAGAAAGGACACGCCTGTCCAACTCCCGGGTTGACCCATGCCAACCATCTATTAGTGGCCAGGGCTCCATGTAGCACCCTCCACTGAAGGTCCCTTGACCTCTTTGGTACTGGGGGTTTGTAGAGCCCCCTCCATCTAAAACCCACCATACTCGCTGCCCAACATTTCCCCTGCCACTGATGTGCCTTCACTTCTGTTAGGCTCCGAATGTTCCTCACCTTAAATTGTAGAGGGCTTTACCTCCCACCCCCTCAAACTCCCCCAGGGTCGGAGTGTTAAAGTCCAACAAATCCTCCATACCCCCTTGACAGTCCCCAGTCTCTGCCGTGACCTGCAGTGAAGGAAACATTGGAGACCACTCCCCCTTTGGCAGCTCAAACATCCCCCTTACCGGCTCAGACAATTCCCCCAGGAATCTCTCCAGCAGCCTAATAGATGTTATTCCTGTCTGTTGTGGACTTCCGGAGTTTTCCCACCCCTCCTCCACCCGCAGCCGCAGGTTGCCCAGACTTAATAAACCCGCTGGAATCACTCACTTCTACAGGGTGTCCGACTGAACTGATCTCAAAACGATGGCTGGATTGTGGAAGATCCTCCCACAGCCCAGGCTCCACACCCCCTTCTCATGTGGTGTCTCATGCAGCCAGGCCCTCAGCATCGCAGAGTTGAAATCAGAGAGACCTGCTGTACTCGAGCTGACAAGGTAAAAATGTGTGGTTCTGCCCCTGAGCAAGGCAGTTAACCCACTGTTCCCCAGGCGCCGAAGATGTGGATGTCGATTTAGGCAGCCTCCTGCACCTCTCTGATTCAGAACGGTTGGGTTAAATGCAGAAGACACATTTCAGTTGAATACATTCAGTTGGACAACTGACTAGGTATCCCCCTTTCCCTTTCTCTCTCCCTATTCAGCCTCTCCAGCCTCATGAGGAACAGCTGCCGGTCCAACCCTAATCCGCCACCTCTACTCAGCAGTGCTCATGCTGGTTCCCTCCAGCCGATATCAGTATGGTACAGCAATCTATGCCCAGCCTTTAGTCGGAATGCAGCCACCCTGCTGTCCAGTTCCACCAGGCCCTGTCCTCCTTGGTGGACGGACATGTACAACCCTACCAGAAGAAATACACCAGCTTGTGTTGCAGGTCTAGAAGTAGACCGACGGGGTGGTTGAGGACAGCCAGTTTATGCCACAGGGAGGATGCCGTCAGGTTGTTGATTATCAGCACCCTCCCTCTATATGACACTTGGGACAGGAGCCAAGTGATAGCAAAAAAGCTCAATTTTAGTCTCATTTGACCGGAGTACCTTCTTCCATATGTTTGGGAGTCTCTCACATGCCTTTTGGCGAACTTTAACTTCTTTGGGACTGGGGGGCAGTATTGAGTAGCTTGGATAATAAGGTGCCCAGAATAAACTGCCTGCTACCCAGGCCCAAAAGCTAGAATATGAATATAATTAGTATATTTGGATAGAAAACACTCTGAAGTTTGTTTGAATGATGTCTGTGAGTATAACATAACTCATATGGCAGGCAAAAACCTGAGAAAAAATCCAACCAGAAAGTGGGAAATCTGAGTTTTGTAGTGTTTAGTCCTGTGAGTGCCATCTGATGAAGATCATCAAAAGTTAGTGATTAATTTAATCGCTATTTCTAGCATTATGGTTTTCTGTGACTAGGTGCTGACCTAACAATCGTTTGGTGTGCTTTCACTGTAAAGCCTATTTGAAATTGGACACTGTGGCTGGATTTACAAGAAGTTTATCTTTAGAATGGTGTAAAATACTTGCATGTTTGAGGAATTTTAAATATGGGATTTCTGTTGTTTTGAATTTGGCGCCCCACAATTTCACTGGCTGTTGTCGAGCATCCCACATATCCCAAAGAGGTTTTAAGCAATGGCTTTTTTCTGTTATTTTTCTTTATTTGTAATAGTGAAGACATCAACACTATGAAATAACACAAATGGAATCTTGTAGTGACTAAAAATGTGGTAAACAAATCAAAATATATTTGACATTCTTCAAAGTAGCCACCCTTTGCCTTGATGACAGCTTTGCACAATGCAGAAGGCACGACGTCTGTCCTCGTGCTCCTTGACCTTAGTTGCATTTGACACCATCGATCACCACATTTTTTTGGGCGAGAATGGCTACTCTAATTGGTCTACACGGACATGTTCTGGCCTGGTTTTAGATGTTATCTATCGGAAAGATTTCAGTTTGTCACTATGGTGATTCTGAAAGTTCCATTTTCGGACCACTACTGTTTTCACTGTACATTCTATTTCTTGGTGAGTCAGAAACACAATGTCAACTTTCACTGCTATGCGGACGACATGGTGAAGCCCCAAAATGGCCAACCCTGGAAGCCTGTGTTTCAGACTTTTTTTATTTGACAAAGGTCACATTTTTATTTGACCTATATTTAACTACGCAAGCCAGTTTTAAGAACACATTCTTATTTATTTGACCTATATTTAACCTTTATTTAACTAGGCAAGTCAGTTTTAAGAACAAATTCTTATATATTTTTTTTGACCTTTATTTAACTAGGTAAGTCAGTCCACACAGGGCATCTGAACCCACAAAATACATATTGATGATTTTCATTACATTTTGGGTGTTTTATTTAACTTTTGTACACCTGTGGTGTTCCCAGTCAAAAATGACCAGTCATGATAAATGCATGGGTGAGATTACAATTAGTGTATAAAATTGAGTTCAGGCACATTCCTATTCATCAGATGGACACACTTCCTCTGGCAGACCCCCATAAACATGTCTGTTTGAGCACACACACACACACACACCTCACTCTCCTTCTTGGCTTCCATGGCAACCTTTCCCTAATAGAATATTTCCCCCATGGGAACCACACCTGTTGGCATTCTCACAAACAATCGAAACATTGTTTCAATAATATGTAGAACTTTTCTCGCAGCTCTGGTATATAAAGCTTTTCTGAGGCCTTGCTCACAATTCATTCTGTAGCAGCACAATGACCAAACACTATACTGTATGTGAGGCTCTTGATCATATCTTTGGTAATGACACTAGTGAGGAGGAGAGAGTCCTTTTAAACTTTGGCACAAAGTAGTCTGTGATAAATAGCACAAAATGTTCCATCTGAGTATTTGTTATAGTCAAAATAATCAATTTTTATACTCAAAAATTTGATCTATGAGCTCAGGTCAATGAGGCCTACAGGCCAGAAAAAGCAAACAGAAGGTTAAAAACCTGTAATTTTCACAAGAACTTCAGTTGAAAAAAATATCTAACACAACATTAGGTGATAATATATGTATTATGGATTTATAATCAGCTATAACGGGGCGGCCACCGGGAACACAGAATTAATTAACATGAAACGAACACAACAGGAGGGTTAAACACGGACCAAACAAATGCTAGTTCTAGGTCCCAAGAAACAAAGAGATCTGCAGTTTAATCTGACAAAGAATATTGATGGTTGTACAGTCATGTCAAATAAAACTGAACCTACACTACCTTTCAAAAGTTTGGGGTTACTTAGAAATGTCCTTGTTTTTGAAAAAAAGCACATTTTTTGTCCATTAAAATTACATCAAATTGTGAGGCCCCGGTCCACACCTGAGCAAGAGGACAAGTACATTAGAGTGTCTAGTTTGAGAAACAGACGCCTCACAAGTCCTCAACTGGCAGCTTCATTAAATAGTACCCGCAAAACACCAGTCTCAACGTCAACAGTGAAGAGGCGACTCCGGGATGCTGGCCTTCTAGGCAGAGTTCCTCTGTCCAGTGTCTGTGTTCTTTTGCCCATCATAATCTTTTATTTTTTTGGCCAGTATGAGATATGGCTTTTTCTTTGCAACTCTGCCTAGAAAGCTAGCATGCCGGAGTCGCCTCTTCACTGTTGACATTGAGACTGGTGTTTTGCGAGTACTCTTTAATGAAGCTGCCAGTTGAGGACTTGTGAACCCCGAGGGCTCTCTATGGTCAGGGCGTGACAGAACAAGAAAAGACTGACAAGTTTCAAAAGAAAGTCCTTTGTTTCTGCCCATTTTGAGTCTGTAATCGAACCCACAAATGCTGATGCTCCAGATACATTCGTTTTCAGCTGTGCTTAAATAATTGCAAATGGATTTTCTAATGATCAATTAGCCTTTAAAATGATAAAAACTTGGATTAGCTTGAAAATAAGCTTGAAAATACCCTGATGAAGACAGCTTGGCTGTCGAAACGTTGGTAATTACATTTTTGCATCTGAGCTCCTAGTGTGTGCAGCTCTCTTTTATTTTCAAGTTTTCTACTCCGCCAGCACCTCGTCTTAATAGGTGTGCGTTTCTTTTTCTTCTAAACTTGGATTAGCTAACACAACGTGCCATTGGAGCACAGCAGTGATGGTTGCTGATAATGGGCCTCTGTATGCCTATGTAGATATTCCATAAAAAAATCTGCCGTTTCCAGCTATAATAGTCATTTACAACATTAACAATGTCAACTTGTTATGTTATTTTAATGTATAAACAATTTTGTTTTTCTTTCAAAAACAAGGACATTTCTAAGTGACTCAGTAGTGTATCTACACGGTAATGTGTTTTACCTTGGATCCTGATCTTTTGACAAACATATCAATAATAAACCTTTTGTCCCAAGAATATGCTGAAAAGCAACGCTTTTGTCACTTCTAGATTTGTCTGCTCCCAGACTCCATTACTTTGTGTCAGCATGAATGTCGTTATGTGTTCATGTCCAGACGCTGTCCTGTCCTGTTCCATGTCTATTGCTAATTAATTGTTCACTCCCTTCCCTCCTTCTCGTCTACCAGCGTCGATCCTCACAAGATTAGACTACGGCAATGCTCTACTCTCTGGCTACCAGGATAAAGCACTAAATAAACTTCAGTTAGTGCTAAACATGGCTGCTAGAATCTTGACCAGAACAACATTACTCCAGTGCTAGCCTCTCTACAATGGCTTCCTCTTATTAAGGCCTGATTTTATTACATGGGCTTGCTCCAAACTATCTCACCGATTTGGTCCCACCGTACATACCTTCTAAGAAATCAGATGGAGGAATTTTTAAGAAAACAGATGGTGGCAGGGCTTTCTCCTATAGAGCTCCATTTTATGGAATGGTCTGCCTGTCCATGTGAGAGACACAGAATCATCTCTTCAGTAGGTCCTATGATGGACTGTAGTCCTTGCTTGATCTGGCTGGCCGGTTCCCCTCTCTCCACTGCGATTCTCTGCCTCTGACCCTATTACGGGGGCTGAGTCACTGGCTTACTAGTGCTCTCCCATGCCGTCTCAAAGAGGGCTGCATCACGTTGTGCTAGGCTTGAGTCAATGACATGATCTTACTGTCCAGTCTTGCGCCCCCTCGGGCTTGTGCAGTGGAGGAGATCTTCATGGGCTATAATCAGCCTTGTGTCAGGGTAGTACGTTTTTGGTCTGTTGATAGTGGTTTGGGGGCTGTAATTTGGAAAAGTGCGTGGAGTTAAATCCTGCCTGGTTGACCCTGTCCGGGGGCCACATGTCCCCCGATCCCTGTCTCAGGTTCCAGTATCTATGCTGCAATAGTCTATCTGCCGAGGGACTAGGGTCAGTTTGTACTATCTGGTGTAATTCTCCTGTCTTATCTGGTGTCCTGTGACACCAAGTATGCTCCCTCTAATTATCTCACCTCAGGACTACCTGGCCTGATGACTTCTGGCTGTCCCCGTCTCCAGTCCACCTGGTCGAGCTGCTGATCCATTTTCTGCTGTGGCTATGTAACCGTGACCTGTTCACCGGACATGCTACCTACACTCTCTCTCTCTCTCTCTCGACCTCTTTTGACCTCTGAATGTATGGCTATGAAAATCCAATTGACATTTACTCCGGAGGTGCTGACCTTTTGCACCCGCTACGCCCACTCTGATTATATAAAGTTTGAACATCTTGAAGAACGATCTGGCATTAATGGCCATGTACTCTTATAATCTCGCACAGCCAGAAGAGGACAGGCCATCCCTAGGTTCAAGACTTTCTAGTGAGTTCTTCCTAGCCACCGTGCTTCTACATCTGCATTGCTTGCTGTTTGGGGTTTTAGACTGAATTTCTTATAATCACTTTGTTACATCTGCTGAAAAAGGGCTTTATAAATGCGTTTGATTTGACTTTGTCAGCTCTGGCAGCTTCACCTGTAGACTATTCAACTCTGTTGCCTTCCCTTGTAGACTATTCAACCCTGGTACCTTCCCTTGTAGACTATTCAACTCTGGTACCTTCCCTTGTAGACTATTCAACTCTGGTACCTTCCCCCAGTAGAACAGTCAACTCGGGTACCTTCCCTTGTAGAACAGTCAACTTGGGTACCTTCCCTTGTAGACTATTCAACTCTGGTACCATCCCCCAGTAGAATATTCAACTCTGGTACCTTCCCTTGTAGACTATTCAACTCTGGTACCTTCCCCTTGTAGACTATTCAACTCTGGTACCTTCCCTTGTAGACTATTCAACTCTGGTACCTTCCCTTGTAGACTATTCAACTCTGGTACCTTCCACTTGTAGACTATTCAACTCTGGTACCTTCCCTTGTAGACTATTCAACTCTGGTACCATCCCCCAGTAGAATATTCAACTCTGGTACCTTCCCTTGTAGACTATTCAACTCTGGTACCTTCCCCTTGTAGACGATTCAACTCTGGTACCTTCCCCTTGTAGACGATTCAACTCTGGTACCTTCCCTTGTAGAATATTCAACTCTGGTACCATCCCCCAGTAGAATATTAAACTCTGGTACCTTCCCTTGTAGACTATTCAACTCTGGTACCTTCCCTTGTAGACTATTCAACTCTGGTACCTTCCCCTTGTAGACGATTCAACTCTGGTACCTTCCCCTTGTAGACGATTCAACTCTGGTACCTTCCCCTTGTAGACGATTCAACTCTGGTACCTTCCCTTGTAGAACAGTCAACTCTGGTACCTTCCCTTGTAGAACAGTCAACTCTGGTACCTTCCCTTGTAGACTATTCAATTATGGTACCTTCCCTTGTAGACTATTCAACTCTGGTACCTTCCCCTTGTAGACGATTCAACTCTGGTACCTTCCCCTTGTAGACGATTCAACTCTGGTACCTTCCCTTGTAGAACAGTCAACTCTGGTACCTTCCCTTGTAGAACAGTCAACTCTGGTACCTTCCCTTGTAGAACAGTCAACTCTGGTACCTTCCCTTGTAGACTATTCAATTATGGTACCTTCCCTTGTAGACTATTCAACTCTGGTACCTTCCCCTTGTAGACGATTCAACTCTGGTACCTTCCCTTGTAGAACAGTCAACTCTGGTACCTTCCCTTGTAGAACAGTCAACTCTGGTACCTTCCCTTGTAGAACAGTCAACTCTGGTACCTTCCCTTGTAGAACAGTCAACTCTGGTACCTTCCCTTGTAGAACAGTCAACTCTGGTACCTTCCCTTGTAGACTATTCAATTATGGTACCTTCCCTTGTAGACTATTCAACTCTGGTACCTTCCTCCAGTAGAATATTTAACTCTGGTACCTTCCCTTGTATAACAGTCAAATCTGGTACCTTCCACCCAGTAGAATATCCATCTCTGGTACCTTCCCTTGTAGAACAGTCAACTCTGGTACCTTCCACCCAGTAGAATATTAATCTCTGGTACCTTCCCTTGTAGAACAGTCAACTCTGGTACCTTCCACCCAGTAGAATATTCATCTCTGGTACCTTCCCTTGTAGAACAGTCAACTCTGGTACCTTCCACCCAGTAGAATATTCAACTCTGGTACCTTCCCTTGTAGACTATTCAATTCTGGTACCTTCCCTTGTAGAACAGTCAAATCTGGTACCTTCCACCCAGTAGAATATTCAACTCTGGTACCTTCCCTTGTAGAACAGTCAACTATGGTACCTTCCTGTGTAGACTATTCAACTCTGGTACCATCACCCAGTAGAATATTCAACTCTGGTACCTTCCCTTGTAGAACAGTCAACTCTGATTACAGTGAATGCAAGATGCTAATGCAAGTAGCCTAAGCTTCAGAGAGAGCCTGCCTCCTCTGACCTTCAGCACAGGTCCTTCTCTTTCACTTATAATGAAGTGTGCTGAATGCTATCAAATTAGGCATTGCTAATAAAAAGCTGCACACTGAAGGCAAAATAAAGCAAATAGTGTCAGTATGGTGTGCAAACTAACGCGAGAAGACAAGCATGCCCTAGAGGAGAGGAGGAGAGGAGAGGAGAGGAGAGGAGAGAGGAGAGGAAGAGAGGGTGTTTGAGAGGCCACTCAGCCAACATGATTTATTTATTCATTTCCTCTCTGCTTTAAAGGAAATATAAAAGGCCACATTGATTAGTGTTTAAGGATCATCCATTAATAGATTAAAAGCCCTCTGGTTGGTAGGCAGGCCAGGCAGAAACACAGCGTTCCAGTCACAAAAGGCATACTATTCCCTATAAAGTGCACTGCTACCCTATGGGCCCTTGCTACTATATAGTGAATAGGGTGCATACAGCATTTAATGGCTCTGCTGCGAGACCACATAATGAGACTTTCTGGGACTATTCCTAGACTGGGTCAGTTTTAGAGACCACAGTGTGTGCCTGATCCTGCCGTGTCAGCTGCCGGCTTGGAGCTGGGGTTGGAGCTGGGGAACTGCTAGAAGGGTTGGAGCTGGGGAACTGCTAGGAGGGTTGGAGCTGGGGAACTGCTAGGAGGGTTGGAGCTGGGGAACTGCTAGGAGGGTTGGGGAACTGCTAGGAGGGTTGGGGAACTGCTAGGAGGGTTGGGGCTGGGGAACTGCTAGGAGGGTTGGGGCTGGGGAGGTGCTAGAATGGCTGGGGTTGGGGCTGGGGAACTGCTAGGAGGGTTGTGGCTGGGGAACTGCTAGGAGGGTTGGCTAGGGGAACTGCTAGGAGGGTTGGCTAGGGAACTGCTAGGAGGGTTGGGGCTGGTTAGGTGCTAGGATGGCTGGGGTTAGGGCTGGGGAACTGCTAGGAGGGTTGGGGCTGGGGAACTGCTAGGAGGGTTGGGGCTGGGGAACTGCTAGGAGGGTTGGCTAGGGAACTGCTAGGAGGGTTGGCTAGGGAACTGCTAGGAGGGTTAGGGCTGGGGTCGTGCTAGGAGGGTTGAGGCTGGGGTGGGGAACTGCTAGGATGGTTGGGGCTGGTGAACTGCTAGGATGGCTGGGGAACTGCTAGCAGGGTTGGGGCTGGGGAACTGCTAGGAGGGTTGGGGCTGGGAACTGCTAGTAGGGTTGGCTGGGGAACTGCTAGGAGGGGCTGGGGTCGTGCTAGGCAGGTTGAGGCTGGGGTGGGGAACTGCTAGGAGCGTTGGGGCTGGGGATGGGGTTGGGTAACTGCTACAAGGGTTGGGGCTGGGGAAATGCTAGGAGGGCTGGGGTTGGGGTCGGGGGAACTGCTAGGAGCGTTGGGGCTGGGGTTGGGGAACTTCTAGGAGGGTTGGGGCTGGGAATGGGGTTGGGGAACTTCTAGGAAGGTTGGGGCTGGGAATGGGGTTGGGGAACTGCTAGGAGAGTTGGGGCTGGGGAACTGCTAGGAGCATTGGGGCTGGGGTTGGGGAACTGCTAGCAGGGTTGGGGCTGGGGATGAGGGGTTGGGGAACTGCTACAAGGGTTGGGGCTGGGGAAAAGCTAGGAGGGCTGGAGTTGGGGTCGGGGAACTTCTAGGAGGGTTGGGCCTGGGAATGGGGTTGGGGAAGTTCTAGGAGGGTTGGGCCTGGGGATGGGGAACTGCAAAGAGGGTTGGGGCTGGGGAACTGCTATGAGGGCTGTGGTTGGAGTCGGGAACAGTTTGGAGGGCTTGGGTTGGGGTCAGGGAACTGCTAGGAGGGTTGGGGCTGGGGTTGGGGCTAGGGGACTGCTAGGAGGGTTGTGGCTGGGGTTGGGGAACTTCTAGAATGGTTGGGTTTGGGTTTGGGGACCTGCTAGGAGGGTTGAGGCTGGGGATTGTGTTGGGGAACTGCTACAAATGTTTGGGCTGGGGAACTGCTATGAGGGCTGGGGTTGGGGTCGGGAACTGCTAGCAGGGTTGGGGCTGGGGAACTGCTAGGAGGGTTGGGGCTGGGAAACACTAGGGGGTTGGGGCTGGGAACACTAGGGGGTTGGGGCTGGGAACACTAGGGGGTTGGGGCTGGGAACTGCTAGTAGGGTTGGCTGGGGAACTGCTAGGAGGGTTGGGGCTGGGGTCGTGCTAGGCGGGTTGAGGCTGGGGATGGGGTTGGGTAACTGCTACAAGGGTTGGGGCTGGGGCTCTGCTATGAGGGCCTGGGGTTGGGGTCGGAAACTGCTAGGAGGGTTGGGGCTGGGGACCTGCTAGGATGGTTGGGGCTGGGGAACTGCTATGAGGGCTGGGGTTGGGGTCGGGAACTGCTCGGACAATTGGGGCTGGGGTTGGGGCTAGGGCACAGCTAGGAGGGTTGTGGCTTGGGTTGGGGCTGGGTTTGGGGAACTTCTAGAATGGTTGGGTTTGGGGACCTGCTAGGAGGGTTGGGGCTGGGGATTGAGTTGGGGAACTGCTACAAGTGTTTGGGCTGGGGCACTGCTAGGAGGGCTGGGGTTGGGGCTGGGGACCTTCTAGGAGGGTTGGGGATAAGGTTGGGGAACTGCTAGGAGCGTTGGGGCTGGGGTTGGGGGTGGGGAACTGGTAGGACAGTTGGGGAACTGCTTGGAGGGTTTGGGTTGGGGAACTGCTACAAGGGTTTGGGCTGGGGAAATGCTAGGAGGGCTGGGGTTGGGGTCGGGGAACTGCTAGGAGCGTTGGGGCTGGGGTTGGGGAACTGCTAGGAGCGTTGGGGCTGGGGTTGGGGAACTGCTAGGAGCGTTGGGGCTGGGGAACTTCTAGGAGGGTTGGGGCTGGGGAACTTCTAGGAGGGTTGGGGCTGGGAATGGGGTTGGGGAACTGCTAGGAGAGTTGGGGCTGGGGACCTGCTAGGAGCATTGGGGCTGGGGTTGGGGAACTGCTAGCAGGGTTGGGGCTGGGGATGAGGGGTTGGGGAACTACTACAAGGGTTGGGGCTGGGGAAAAGCTAGGAGGGCTGGAGTTGGTGTCGGGGGAACTTCTAGGAGGGTTGGGCCTGGGGATGGGGTTGGGGAACTTCTAGGAGGGTTGGGCCTGGGGATGGGGTGCTGCTAGGAGGTTTGGGGCTGGGGTAGGGGCTGAGGTAGGGAACTTCTAGGAATGTTTGGGTTGGGGACCTGCTAGGAGGGTTGGGGCTGGGGTTGGGGAACTGCAAAGAGGGTTGGGGCTGGGGAACTGCTATGAGGGCTGTGGTTGGAGTCGGGAACAGTTTGGAGGGCTTGGGTTGGGGTCAGGGAACTGCTAGGAGGGTTGGGGCTGGGGTTGGGGCTAGGGGACTGCTAGGAGGGTTGTGGCTGGGGTTGGGGAACTTCTAGAATGGTTGGGTTTGGGGACCTGCTAGGAGGGTTGAGGCTGGGGATTGTGTTGGGGAACTGCTACAAATGTTTGGGCTGGGGAACTGCTATGAGGGCTGGGGTTGGGTTCGGGAACTGCTAGGATGGTTGGGGCTGGGATTGGGGCTAGGTCACTGCTAGGAGGGTTGTGGCTGGGGTTGGGGAACTTCTAGAATGGTTGGGTTTGGGTTTGGGGACCTGCTAGGAGGGTTGAGGCTGGGGATTGTGTTGGGGAACTGCTACAAATGTTTGGGCTGGGGAACTGCTATGAGGGCTGGGGTTGGGTTCGGGAACTGCTAGGATGGTTGGGGCTGGGATTGGGGCTAGGTCACTGCTAGGAGGGTTGTGGCTGGGGTTGGTGCTGTGTTTGGGGAACTTCTAGAATGGTTGGGTTTGGGGACCTGCTAGGAGGGTTGGGGCTGGGGATTGGGTTGGGGAACTGCTACAAATGATTGGGCTGGGGAACTGCTATGAGGGCTTGGGTTGGGGTCGGGGAACTGCTAGGAGGGTTGTGGCTGGGGTTGGGGGTGGGGACCTGCTAGGAGGGTTGGGGCTGGGGAACTGCTTGAAGGGTTGGTGCTGGGGAAGTGCTAGGATGGCTGGGGTTGGGGCTGGGGAACTTCTAGGAGGGTTGGGGCTGGGGAACTGCTTGAAGGGTTGGGGCTGGGGAAGTGCTAGGATGGCTGGGGTTGGGGCTGGGGAACCTCTAGGAGGGTTGGGGCTGGGGAACCTCTAGGAGGGTTCGGGCTGGGAACTGCTAGTAGGGTTGGGGCTGGGGAACTGCTAGTAGGGTTGGGGCTGGGGAAGGGTTGGGGCTGGGGAACTGCTAGTAGGGTTGGGGCTGGGGAACTGCTAGTAGGGTTGGGGCTGGGGAACTGCTAGTAGGGTTGGGGCTGGGGAACTGCTAGTAGGGTTGGGGCTGGGGAACTGTAGTAGGGTTGGGGCTGGGGAACTGCTAGGAGGGTTTTGGATGGGGATGGGGTTGGGGAACTGCTAGGAGGATTGGGGCTGGGGTTGGGGAACCGCTACAAGGGTTGGGGCACTGCTAGGAGGGCTGGAGTTGGCTGTGGGGAACTGCTAGGAGAGTGGGGAACTGCTATTAGGGTTGGGGCTGGGGCCCTGCTAGGAGTGTTGGGGCTGGGGGTGGGGCTAGTGCACTGCTTTGAGGGTTGGGCTGGGGTTGGGGAACTTCTTGGGTGGTTGGGGTTGGGGAACTGCTAGGAGGATTGGGGCTGGGTATGGGGCTGGGGAACTGCTAGGAAGGTTGGGACTGGGGAACTGCTAGGAAGGTTGGGACTGGGGAACTGCTAGGAGGGTTGGGGCTGGGGATCTGCTAGGAGGGTTGGGGCTGGGGGTGGGGCTAGGGCACTGCTAGGAGGTTTGTGGCTGGGGTTGGGGGCTGGGGTTGGGGAACTTCTAGGGTGGTTGGGGTTGGTCTATAAAAATATCCCAATGCCCTGGTCAATGATTGGGGACACTGCCCTGGGTGTCCTGACTCTCTGTGGTCACTAAATATCCCATGGCACTTACCGTAAGAGTAGGGTTATTAACCCCGGTGTCCTCGATAATTTCCAAATCTGGCACCTCATACCGTCATGGTCACCTAATCATCCCCATCTTACAATTGGCTCATTCATCCCCCCTTCTCTCCTGTAACTATTCCCCACATCATTGCTGTAAATGAGAATGTGTTCAGCTTACCTGGGAAAAAAGGGTTAAATAACAATAAAAAACCTGAGAGAGTGCAAAGCAGGCTGGGAGAGCAGGGGATACTGTAGAGGTTAGCTTGGGAATACTGTTGTAGGAGGGCTGGGGAGACTGTAGATGTTAGCTTGGGGATACTGCTATAGGAGGGCTGGGGAGACTGTAGATGTTAGCTTGGGGATACTGCTATAGGAATGCTGGGGAGACAGTAGATGTTAGCTTGAGGAGACTCCTATAGGAGGGCTGGGGAGACAGTTGATGTTGCGTTGGGGAGAATGTAGATGTTAACTTGGGGTTACTGATATAGGAGAGCTGGGGATACTGCTACTGATGTCACGGCTCCATGACAATTCATGTTGGAGCAGAAGAATACTGTGCGGTGGAGGTTACCGCAGACACACACAGCATTCTGCTCTGAGGCTGCTATCACTGGGTCTAGGCCTGCTATCTCTTGGTCTGGGTTTGCAATATCTCGGTCTGAGGCTGATATCTCTGTGTCTGGGGCTGTTGTCTCTGTGTCTGGGGCTGATATTTCTTGGTCTGGGGCTGCTATCTCTGGGTCTGTTATCTCAGTGTCTGGGGCTGTTGTCTCTGGGTCTGATATCTCTGGGTCTGGGGACGTTATCTCTGGGTCTGGGGCTGTTATCTCTGGGTCTGGGGCTGTTGTCTCAGTGTCTGGGGCTGTTGTCTCTGGGTCTGGGGACGTTATCTCTGGGTCTGGGGCGGCTATCTCTGGGTCTGGGGCGGCTATATCTGGGTCTGGGGCGGCTATCTCTTGGTCTGATATCTCTTGGTCTGGGGCTGATATCTCTTAGTCTGGGGCTGTCATCTCTTAGTCTGGGGCTGTCATCTCTTAGTCTGGGGCTGTCATCTCTTAGTCTGGGGCTGTTATCTCTTAGTCTGGGGCTGTTATCTCTGGGGCTGATATCTCTTGGTCTGGGGCTGTTATCTCTGGTTCTGATATATTTTGGTTGGGGCTGTTATCTCTGGGTCTGGGGCTGTTATCTCTGGGTCTGGGGCTGTTATCTCTGGGTCTGATATATCTTGGTCTGGGGTTGTTATCTCTGGGTCTGGGGCTGCAATCTCTGGGTCTGGGGATGTTATCTCTGGTTCTGATATATTTTGGTCTGGGGCTGTTATCTCTGGGTCGGATATCTCTGGGTCTGGGGATGTTATCTCTGGTTCTGATATATTTTGGTCTGGGGCTGCTATCTCTGTGTCTGGGGCTGCTATCTCTGTGTCTGCTATCTCTGTGTCTGGGGCTGCTATCTCTGTGTCTGAGGCAACAATAGTGCATACTACTGAAGATTTGCGCTGCATGCTGCTATGGGTCCTGCTATTGTGGCCTCCAGGCATTTCTGAGCTCCAATCTGTCACTTCTGGACCAGGAAACAGTAGGCCTCAGAGACAAAGAGTTTGCCTGCCCTGATGAACACACACACACCATGTATATATCAGACTAATACTACTACTACAGTCTAGACAGTACAAATCTAGCCTAAATATCAGACTAATACTACTACAGTCTAGACAGTACAAATATAGCCTTATGGATCAATTTGAGATGCTGATTAGAATTTGCTGCTCTGCCCAATGAGACACAGTCTAGTCAAACAACGAATGAACACTTTGTTTAAAGGGCTTTAGAAAAGACAGAAAAGAGGTTGTATCCCAAATGGGACCCTATTGCCTTCAGATTGTCTCCTGAGTGGTGTTGCGGTCTGAAGCATTGCATCTGTGCAATCAGTGTTACTGCAGTACCTTTTTCGAATCCATCCTAACCCGCATCAAGGCTGTGATTGGGAGTCCCAAAGAGCAGTGCACCATTGGCCCAGTGTCCTCCGGGTTTGGCCGGGGTATGTCGCCATTGTAAATAAGAATTTGTTCTTTATTGACTTGCCTAGTTAAAGAAAGATTAAATATTATAAACATTAATAAATAAAAGATGGACTCTGGACCCCTATGTTCTCTGGTCAGAATTACTGCCCTATAAAATAAATAGGTTGCCAATTGGGAGCTAGCTACAGCGATGAACAGAGCACACCAGATGAGTCATCAGCACAACACCAAAGACTTCTTGAGGATCCCTTTAGGGACATTAAGCTTTGCTTTGCATATTCATAAAAGATATTCACATCACTTTGATCATGTAGTTACACACATAGCAGTCCTCAGGCGAGGATGGACCTAAAGGCTGGAAAAACAGAGGTTCATCCTCACTATCTGGGCTGTCTGCCTACCTAAGGCTGGAAAGAGTTAATGCCTATCTAGTTATTTGTTGCAAACATCTGTGTTCTCCTCACAGAAGAGCTAGGCTCAGGGCTGTAACAGCAGAAAGAGTTGTGGAGGGGGCTAGGCTCAGGGCTGTAACAGCAGAAAGATGTGGAGGGGGCTAGGCTCAGGGCTGTAATAGCAGAAAGAGATGTGGAGGGGGCTAGGCTCAGGGATGTAACAGTAGAAAGAGATGTGGAGGGGGCTAGGCTAAAGCTAATACATTTCTTAAACCATGTCGTGACATCTTAATCAAACCGACTCTATGAAATATATTATATTTATATATATATATATGTCAATATGCCTTGTATACTGTTGTTCAGGTTAGTTGTTTTAGTTTACAATGGAGCCCCTAGTTCCACTCTTCATACCCCTGATACCTCCTTTGTCCCACCTCCCACACAGCGGTGACCTCACCCATTACAACCAGCAGTCCAGAGATACAACCTCTCTTATCATCACCCAGTGCCTGGGCTTACATCCACTGTACCCGCACCCCACCTTATCCCTGTCTGCGCATTATGCCCTGAATATATTCTACCATGCCCAGAAATCTGCTCCTTTTATTCTTTGTCCCCAACACTCTAGGTGACCAGTTTTGATAGACTTTAGCCGCACCCTCATACTACTACTCCTCTGTTCCGCGGGTGATGTGGAGGTAAACCCAGGCCCTGCATGTCCCCAGGCACCCTCATTTGTTGACTTCTGTGATCGAAAAAGCCTTGGTTTCATGCATGTCAACATCAGAAGCCTCCTCCCTAAGTTTGTTTTACTCACTGCTTTAGAACACTCTGCTAATCCTGGTGTCCTTGCCGTGTCTGAATCCTGGCTCAGGAAGGCCACCAAAAATTCTGAGTTTTCCATACCCAACTGTAACATTTTCCATCAAGATAGAACTGCCAAGGGGGGAGGAGTTGCAGTCTACTGCAGAGATAGCCTGCAAAGTAATGTCAAACTTTCCAGGTCCATACCCAAACAGTTCGAACTACTAGTTTTCAAAATTACTCTCCAGAAATAAGTCTCTCACTGTTGCCGCCTGCTACCGACCCCCCTCAGCTCCCAGCTGTGGCCTAGACACCATTTGTGAATTGATCGCCCCCCATCTAGCTTCAGAGTTTGTTCTGTTAGGTGACCTAAACTGGGATATGCTTAACACCCCGGAAGTCCTACAATCTAAGCTAGATGCCCTCAATCTCACACAAATCATCAAGGAACCCACCAGGTACAACCCTAAATCTGTAAACAAGGGCACCCTCATAGACGTCATCCTGACCAACCTGCCCTCCAAATACACCTCCGCTGTCTTCAACCAGGATCTCAGTGATCACTGCCTCATTGCCTGTATCCGCTACAGATCCGCAGTCAAACGACCACCCATCATCACTGTCAAACGCTCCCTAAAACACTTCTGCGAGCAGGCCTTTCTAATCGACCTTGCCCGTGTATCCTGGAAGGATATTGACCTCATCCCGTCAGTTGAGGATGCCTGGTCATTCTTTAAAAGTAACTTCCTCACCATTTTAGATAAGCATGCTCCGTTCAAAAAATGCAGAACTAAGAACAGATATAGGCCTTGGTTCACTCCAGACCTGACTCCCCTCGACCCGCACAAAAACATCCTGTGGCGGACTGCAATAGCATCGAATAGTCCCCGCGATATGCAACTGTTCAGGGAAGTCAGGAACCAATACATGCAGTCAGTCAGGAAAGCAAAGGCTAGCTTTTTCAAGCAGAAATTTGCATCCTGTAGCAGCTCTAACTCCAAAAAGTTCTGGGACACTGTAAAGTCCATGGAGAACAAGAGCGCCTCCTCCCAGCTGCCCACTG
Organism: Oncorhynchus tshawytscha; assembly: GCF_018296145.1. Taxonomy (NCBI): domain Eukaryota; kingdom Metazoa; phylum Chordata; class Actinopteri; order Salmoniformes; family Salmonidae; genus Oncorhynchus; species Oncorhynchus tshawytscha. Next base: position 1,143,891 of record NC_056437.1, on the reverse strand, counting down.
TACTGAGGCTAGGTAACACGGTCACCACCGATAAATCCATGATTATCGAAAATTTCAACAAGCATTTCTCAACGGCTGGCCATGCCTTCCTGCTGGCTACTCCAACATCGGCCAACAGCCCCCCCCCCCCAGCTACTCGCCCAAGCCTCTCCAGGTTCTCCTTTACCCAAATCCAGATATTCTGAAAGAGCTGCAAAACCTGGACCCGTACAAATCAGCTGGGCTTGACAATCCGGACCCTCTCCGCCGCCATTGTCGCAACCCCTATTACCAGCCTGTTCAACCTCTCTATCATATCGTCTCAGATCCCCAAGGATTGGAAAGCTGCCGCAGTCATCCCCCTCTTCAAAGGGCGAGACACCCTGGACCCAAACTGTTACAGACCTATATCCATCCTGCCCTGCCTATCTAAGGTCTTTGAAGGCCAAGTCAACAAACAGGTCACTGACCATCTCGAATCCCACCGTACCTTCTCTGCTGTGCAATCTGGTTTCCGTGCCGGTCACGGGTGCACCTCAGCAACGCTCAAGGTAATAAACGATATCATAACCGTCATCGATAAAGGACAGTACTGTGCAGCCGTCTTCATCGACCTTGCCAAGGCTTTCAACTCTGTCAATCACCATTTTCTTATCGACAGACTCAGTAGCCTCGGTTTTTCTGATGACTGCCTTGCCTGGTTCAGCTTTAAAAAGCTTACAATGCACTTTGCAGACAGAGTTCAGTATGTCAAATCAGAGGGCATGCTGTCCGGTCCTCTTGCAGTCTCTATGGGGGTGCCACAGGGTTCAATTCTCGGGCCGACTCTCTTCTCTGTATATATCAATGATGTTGCTCTTGCTGCGGGCGATTCCCCGATCCACCTCTACGCAGACGACACCATTCTGTATACTTCCGGCCCGTCCTTGGACACTGTGCTATCTAACCTCCAAACGAGCTTCAATGCCATACAACACTCCTTCCGTGGCCTCCAACTGCTCTTAAATGCTAGTAAAACCAAATGCATGCTTTTCAACCGTTCGCTGCCTGCACCCGCACGCCCGACTAGCATCACCACCCTGGATGGTTCCGACCTAGAATATGTGGACATCTATAGTACCTTTAGTGGTGTGGGGGCTGTGCTTTGGCAAAGTGGGTGGGGTTATATCCTTCCTGTTTGGCCCTGTCCGGGGGTGTCCTCGGATGGGGCCACAGTGTCTCCTGACCCCTCCTGTCTCAGCCTCCAGTATTTATGCTGCAGTAGTTTATGTGTCGGGGGGCTAGGGTCAGTTTGTTATATCTGGAGTACTTCTCCTGTCCTATTCGGTGTCCTGTGTGAATCTAAGTGTGCATTCTCTAATTCTCTCCTTCTCTCTTTCTTTCTCTCTCTCGGAGGACCTGAGCCCTAGGACCATGCCCCAGGACTACCTGACATGATGACTCCTTGCTGTCCCCAGTCCACCTGGCCATGCTGCTGCTCCAGTTTCAACTGACCTGAGCCCTAGGACCACGCCCCAGGACTACCTGACATGATGACTCCTTGCTGTCCCCAGTCCACCTGGCCATGATGCTGCTCCAGTTTAAACTGTTCTGCCTTATTATTATTCGACCATGCTGGTCATTTATGAACATTTGAACATCTTGGCCATGTTCTGTTATAATCTCCACCCGGCACAGCCAGAAGAGGACTGGCCACCCCACATAGCCTGGTTCCTCTCTAGGTTTCTTCCTAGGTTTTGGCCTTTCTAGGGAGTTTTTCCTAGCCACTGTGCTTCTACACCTGCATTGCTTGCTGTTTGGGGTTTTAGGCTGGGTTTCTGTACAGCACTTTGAGATATCAGCTGATGTACGAAGGGCTATATAAATACATTTGATTTGATTTTGATTTGATTTGATTTAGGTGTCTGGCTAGACTGTAAACTCTCCTTCCAGACTCATATCAAGATATCCCTCTCGTGGTGTGGGGGCTGTGCTTTGGCAAAGTGGGTGGGGTTATATCCTTCCTGTTTGGCCCTGTCCGGGGGTGTCTGAGGATGGGGCCACAGTGTCTCCTGACCCCTCCTGTCTCAGCCTCCAGTATTTATGCTGCAGTAGTTTATGTGTCGGGGGGCTAGGGTCAGTTTGTTATATCTGGAGTACTACTCCTGTCCTACTCAGTGTCCTGTGTGAATCTAAGTGTGCGTTCTCTAATTCTCTCCTTCTCTCTTTCTCTCTTTCTTTCTCTCTCTCGGAGGACCTGAGCCCTAGTACCATGCCCCAGGACTACCTGACATGATGACTCCATGCTGTCCCCAGTCCACCTGGCCGTGCTGCTGCTCCAGTTTCAACTGTTCTGCCTTATTATTATTCGACCATGCTGGTCATTTATGAACATCTTGGCCATGTTCTGTTATAATCTCCACCTGGCACAGCCAGAAGAGGACTGGCCACCCCACATAGCCTGGTTCCTCTCTAGGTTTCTTCCTAGGTTTTGGCCTTTCTAGGGAGTTTTTCCTAGCCACAATGCAGGTGTAGAAGCCACTGCTTCTACACCTGTCACGCCCTGGTCGAAGTATTTTGTGTTTATCTTCATGTATTGGGTCAGGCCAGGGTGTGGCATGGGGTTTTTGTATTGTGGTGTGTTTTGTCTTGGGGTTTTGGTGTTGGTATTGGGATTGTAGCTTAGTGGAGTATCTAGCAAAGTCTATGGCTGCCTGGAGTGGTTCTCAATCAGAGGCAGGTGTTTATCGTTGTCTCTGAATGGGAACCATATTTAGGCAGCCATATTCTTTGAGTTTGTGGTGGGTGATTGTCCTTAGTGTCTTCGTCTTCGTTGACACAAGTATAGGCTGTTTCGGTTTTCGTTACGTTTATTTGTTTTGTAGTGTTTGTATTGATTCGTGTTTGCGTTTTGTTGATTAAACATGCATCGCAATCTACACGCTGCATTTTGGTCCGATCCTTGTTCCACCTCTTCGTCAGAGGAGGAGATAGAAGAGAACCGTTACAACACCTGCATTGCTTGCTGTTTGGGGTTTTAGGCTGGGTTTCTGTACAGCACTTTGAGATATCAGCTGATGTACAAAGGGCTATATAAATAAATTTGATTTGATTTGATATCAAACATCTCCACTCTAAAATCAAATCTAGAGTTGGCTTTCTATTCCGCAACAAAGCCTCCTTCACTCACGCCGCCAAACTTACCCTAGTAAAACTGACTATCCTACCGATCCTCGACTTCGGCGATGTCATCTACAAAATAGCTTCCAATACTCTACTCAGCAAACTGGATGCAGTTTATCACAGTGCCATCCGTTTTGTTACTAAAGCACCTTATTCCACCCACCACTGCAACCTGTATGCTCTAGTCGGCTGGCCCTCGCTACATATTCGTCGCCAGACCCACTGGCTCCAGGTCATCTAAAGTCCATGCTAGGTAAAGCTCCGCCTTATCTCAGTTCCCTGGTCACGATGGCAACAACCACCCGTAGCACGCGCTCCAGCAGGTGTATCTCACTGATCATCCCTAAAGCCAACACCTCATTTGTTCGCCTTTCGTTCCAGTTCTCTGCTGCCTGTGACTGGAACGAATTGCAAAAATCGCTGAAGTTGGAGACTTTTACCTCCCCAACATTAAACATCTGCTGTCTGAGCAGCTAACCGATCACTGCAGCTGTACATAGTCTATCGGTAAATAGCCCACCCAATTTTACCTACCTCATCCCCATACTGTTTATATTGATTTACTTTTCTGCTCTTTTGCACACAATGTATATAGACTTTTTTTTCTACTGTGTTATTGACTTGTTAATTGTTTACTCCATGTGTAACTCTGTGTTGTCTGTTCACACTGCTTTGCTTTATCTTGGCCAGGTCGCAGTTGTAAATGAGAACTTGTTCTCAACTAGCCTACCTGGTTAAATGAAGGTGTTCTCAACTAGCCTACCTGGTTAAATGAAGGTGTTCTCAACTAGCCTACCTGGTTAAATAAAGGTGTTCTCAACTAGCCTACCTGGTTAAATAAAGGTGTTCTCAACTAGCCTACCTGGTTAAATAAAGGTGTTCTCAACTAGCCTACCTGGTTAAATAAAGGTGTTCTCAACTAGCCTACCTGGTTAAATAAAGGTGTTCTCAACTAGCCTACCTGGTTAAATGAAGGTGTTCTCAACTAGCCTACCTGGTTAAATGAAGGTGTTCTCAACTAGCCTACCTGGTTAAATAAAGGTGTTCTCAACTAGCCTACCTGGTTAAATAAAGGTGAAATAAAAAATAAAATAAATGCACATAGACATTTATTTATTTTACTAGAAAGCTTTAAAAAGCTTACAATTCACCATGGCAGCTGGAAACATTTTAAGGATTAACTTTGTAAACACAAAACACAATCTGGAAAAACACAGCATTATGCTACTGTAACAGTCACAAAGTACATTCTACTACAAACAACAAAGAATAGAAACATCTAGACAAACAACACGCAGATCTATAAAGACTGGCTTCCCCCCACATAACCACACCCACATCTTTAAAGACTGGCTGCCCCCTCACATAAACATACCCACATCTATAAATACTGGCTGCCCCCACATAACCACACCCACATCTATAAAGACTGGCTGCCCCCACATAACCACACCCACATCTATAAAGACTGGCTTCCCCCACATAACCACACCCACATCTTTAAAGACTGGCTGCCCCCTCACATAAACATACCCACATCTATAAATACTGGCTGCCCCCCACATAACCACACCCACATCTATAAAGATCCTCACACCCTTACACCCTCACTCAAACCCTCAAAACCTCACACCCTCACTCCCTCACTCACACCTTCAAACCCTCAAAACCTCACACCCTCACAGCAGCTGCTTCCAATGCCTAGAGAAAGCCTAACTCAGATGAGGATCTGTAAGAATAGATAACATCTGCTAAACAAACGTGTGGGTCGTCAGACAGCAGAGATAAAACCTAATGAACAAACGTGTGGGTCGTCAGACAGCAGAGATAAAACCTAATGAAAAAACGTGTGGGTCGTCAGACAGCAGAGATAAAACCTAATGAACAAACATGTGGGTCGTCAGACAGCAGAGATAAAACCTAATAAACAAACGTGTGGGTCGTCAGACAGCAGAGAAAAAGGATAAACAGTTCAGCCTCTCTCCATTCAGAGACAGTTCCTTAGTGATCCCTGCAGGAGAGAACCTGTCCACAGTCTGATCACTAGAGGAGAGAACCTGTTCCTCAGCCTGTGATCAGCAGAGAGGAGAGAACCTGTCCTCAGTCTGTGATCAGCAGAGAGGAGAGAACCTGTTCCTCAGCCTGTGATCAGCAGAGAGGAGAGAACCTGTTCCTCAGCCTGTGATCAGCAGAGAGGAGAGAACCTGTTCCTCAGCCTGTGATCAGCAGAGAGGAGAGAACCTGTTCCTCAGCCTGTGATCAGCAGAGAGGAGAGAACCTGTCCTCAGCCTGTGATCAGCAGAGAGGAGAGAACCTGTTCCTCAGCCTGTGATCAGCAGAGAGGAGAGAACCTGTTCCTCAGCCTGTGGACCTGTACCCTCTGTCTGACCTCTGTCTTTTCTCATTTCTTCTCTCATTTCTACTCTTATGTCTGACTTCCCTGACCTCTGTCTGACCAACTGCACCAGCTTCCAAGATTTAGATATCTCAGACTTTGGGAAGTGTAAGAAGATAATTAAACTTTCTTAACAAGCGTGTGGGTTGTGAAGAGAGAGAGAACAGAGCGCCAGTTCTTTTATCCTCTCTGTTCTGTACCCTCAGCCTTGCATCGCCAGCTTCCAAACTGTAGTATGTTCAAATCAAATCAAATATTATTTTTCACATGCGCAGAATACAACAAGTGTAGACATTACCGTGAAATGCTTACTGAAAAGCCCATAACCAACAATGCAGTTAAAGAAAGAGTTTACAAAATATTTACAAAATTAAATTAAATTAAAAAATAAAATAAAAAAATATATAAAAAAATAACAATGACAAAACTATATACAGGGGGTACCGGTACAGTGTCAATGTGGAGGCTATATACAGGGGGTACCGGTACAGTGTCAATGTGGAGGCTATATACAGGGGGTACCGGTACAGAGTCAATGTGGAGGCTATATACAGGGGGTACCGGTACAGTGTCAATGTGGAGGCTATATACAGGGGGTACCGGTACAGTGTCAATGTGGAGGCTATATACAGGGGTACCGGTACAGAGTCAATGTGGAGGCTATATACAGGGGGTACCGGTACAGTGTCAATGTGGAGGCTATATACAGGGTGTTACGGTACAGAGTCAATGTGGAGGCTATATACAGGGGTACCGGTACAGAGTCAATGTGGAGGCTATATACAGGGGGTACCGGTACAGTGTCAATGTGGAGGCTATATACAGGGTATTACGGTACACAGTCAATGTGGAGGCTATATACAGGGGTACCGGTACAGAGTCAATGTGGAGGCTATATACAGGGGGTACCGGTACAGAGTCAATGTGGAGGCTATATACAGGGGTACCGGTACAGAGTCCATGTGGAGGCTATATAGAGGGGGTACCGGTACAGAGTCCATGTGGAGGCTATATAGAGTGGGTACCGAGTCCATGTGGAGGCTATATACAGTGGGTACCGGTACAGTGTCAATGTGGAGGCTATATACAGGGGGTACCGGTACAGTGTCAATGTGGAGGCTATATACAGGGGGTATCGGTACAGTGTCAATGTGGAGGCTATATACAGGGTATTACGGTACACAGTCAATGTGGAGGCTATATACAGGCTGTTACGGTACAGAGTCCATGTGGAGGCTATATACAGGGGGTACCGGTACAGTGTCAATGTGGAGGCTATATACAGGGGGTACCGGTACAGTGTCAATGTGGAGGCTATATACAGGGTATTACGGTACACAGTCAATGTGGAGGCTATATACAGGCTGTTACGGTACAGAGTCAATGTGGAGGCTATATACAGGCTGTTACGGTATAGAGTCAATGTGGAGGCTATATACAGGCTGTTACGGTATAGAGTCAATGTGGAGGCTATATACAGGGTATTATGGTACAGAGTCAATGTGGAGGCTATATACAGGGTATTACGGTACAATGGTCAATGTGGAGAGGTTCAGGTAGTCGGTCGTAAAGTGACTACTCAAACAGCGAGTAGCAATAGTGTAAAAACAAAGGGGTGTTGGGTTTCAATGTAAATAGTCAGGGTCGCCATTTGAGTAATTGTTCTGCAGTCTTATGGCTTGGGGGTAGAAGCTGTTAAGGAGCCTTTTGGAACTAGATTTGGTGATCCAGTACCGCTTGTCCTGTACCGGTAGAAGAGAGAACAGTCTATGACTTGGCTGACTGGAGTCTGTGATGTTTTTTTGTTGTGCCCTTCTCTAACACTGCCTGGTATAGAGGTCCTAGATGGCAGGAAGCTTCACCCCAGTGATGTACTGGGCCGTACGCTCCACCCTCTGTTGTGCCCTGTGGTCAGAGGCCGAGCATTTGCCATACCAGGCGGTGATGCATCTGTTAAGGATGCTCTCGATGGTGCAGCTGTAAAACCTTTTTGAGGATCTGGGGGACCCATGCAAAATATTTTCAGCCTCCTGAGGGGGATAAGTTGTTGTCGTGCCCTCTTCACTGTCTTGGTGTGTTTGGACCATAATGTTGGTGATGTGGACACCAAGGGACATGAAGATCTCAACCCGCTCAACTACAGCCCTATCAATGTTAATGGGGGCCTGTTCGGCCCTCCTTTTCCTGTAGTCCACGATCAGCTCCTTTGTCGGAGAGGTTGTTGTCCTGGCTCAATACTACCAGGTCTCTGACCTCCTCCTATAGGCTGTCTCATCGTTGTCGATGATCAGGCCTACCACTGTTGTGTCATCATCAGACTTAATGATGTTGTTGGAGTAATGCTTGGTCACACAATCGTGGGCGAACAGGGAATACAGGAAGGGACTAAGCAGTGTGGAAGCTCAGCATGGCAGATATGTTGTTACCTACCCTTACCACCTGGGGGCGGCCCGTCAGGAAGTCCAGGATCCAGTTGCAGAGGGAGGTGTTTAGTCTAAGGGTCCTTAGCTTAGTCATGAGCTTTGTGGGTACTATGGTGTTGAACGCTGAGCTGTAAATAATGAATACCATTCTCACGTAGGGATGTTCCTTTTGTCCAGGTGGGATGGCAGTGCGGAGTGCGATTGAGATTGCATATTCTGTGGATCTGTTGAGGCAGTATGCGAATTGGAGTGGGTCTAAGGTTTTTGGGATGATGCTGTTGATGTGAGCCATGACCAGCCTTTCAAAGCACTTCATCGTTACCCACATGAGTTTTAGGGGGTGGATGTTATGTAGGCAGGTTAGGGTGGGGATCATCGATCTGGTCTCTCTCTGATCAGTCCCCATCTATCTCGCCTTCTCTCTCTGATCACTTCCCCTTTTCTCTCTCCCCTCTCTCAATTCAATGTAATTCAAATGGTTTTATTGGCATGTAAATCATATGTTTACATTTCCATAGCAAGTGAAAAAGATAAACAAAAGTGAAATAAACAATAAAATTAAGAGTAAACAACAGAAGACTATTCAAATGTCATAGAATGTCTTTTTACAGGGATAGGCGTCCCGTCAACGGGACAGTTGTAAATCATGCAGCACCTTATGTCACGATCGCAGATTTTAGAGAAACAATAAATGTCGGTACATATAAGTGTCTTATATCGGCTGAAAGCTTAAATTCTTGTTAATATAACTGCACTGGCCAATTTACAGCTATTACTGTGAAAAAATGCCATGCTATTGTTTGTGGAGAGCTCTTAACAACGAAACATTTTTCACCGCTAGCGGTTTGATAAATTCACCTCTGAAGATGAAATGTGTACTTACATTCTGAAACCTTGCTCTGATTTATCATCCAAAGGGTCCCAGAGATAACATGAAGCCTTGTTTTGTTAGATAAAATCCTTTTTCATATCATTAAAAGGTCCACACAGCATGCACAATCGATTTTGTATTTCCACTCATTCAATTTGCAAAGAAAGGAATCTGTGAAAATCTAACCGTCAACATTGTTTCAAACAGAACTTGTGAGGGCTAGGCAGAATACGGCCCCCTTTGGATGAATTGCGTGCCCATAGTAAACTGACAAAAAATCTGTCCAAAATTGCTAATATATGCAAATAATAATAATTATTGGATAGAAAACACTCTAAAGCTTCTAAAACCGTTTGAATTATGTCTGTAAGTATAGCAGAACTCACAGGGCAGGCAATCTCCCAAACTATTTTTGTGATCCTGAAACTTGGGGCAACTTTGACGTCATCGCCCCCACCCTTCCCAACCAGCTATGGATCTGGAGACACTTTCTATGTCTTCCACTAGATGTCCTCATTCAGTACAGAGTTAATTGTGCAAATCCCGCGAGTTTTGACCCTTTGGTAGGCAAAAGACTGAGTGTCGCGAGAAAATACATGGTGACCAGAGCGCGCTTTTGGAGCAGACCTTCCTTTGTTCCAGAATGCCTGAGAAGAAGCAAGAATGTCCGATAGATTTGAGAATGGTTTTGTACGTTTAGAACATCCTAAAGCTTGATTCTGCACTTAGTTTGACCAGTTTAGTCGACATATAATATGTAATTTTGAAGTTTTGATGCGCAACTGTTCGGGACCAGAAGTAATTTTGGATGCATTTCAGCTGGAACTCATAGCATACGCTACTATGAAGGCACACGAAGTGAAACAAAACGATGTATTGGGTAAGTATGACTCCTTCCACTACATTCTGATCGAAGACCATCAAAGGTAAGGGAATATTTATGTTGTAATTTTGTATTTCTGTTGACTCCAACATAGCGGAGAAATATTGCTTACGTCTGAGCGCCGTCTCAGATTATTACATAGTGAACTAATTCTGTAACGTAAAAAAAAAAATGTAACACAGCGGTTGCATTAAGAAGCAGTGTATCTTTCTAACTATATGTAGAACATGTATATTTAGTCAAAGTTTATGATGTCTATTTATGTTATCTGGCGGCACTATCTATAATTTCTCCGGACATTTTTGAGTATTTTCTGAACATGAAGTCAATGTAAATGGAGATTTATGGATATAAATGGCATATTATTGAAAAAAACACACATGTACTGTGTAACATGTCCTATTACTATTATTTTCAAAAGGTTAGTGAATGATTTATTTTTTAATCCTGCTTTTATATTTTCTGGGACAAAATGGCTGCCTCTTGTCTTTGTTTCGGTGGTGGTCTAATATAAATATGTGGTGTGTTTTCGCCGTAAAACATTTAACAAATCCGACATGCTGGGTAGATGAACAAGGTGTTTATCTTTCATTTGAGGTATTGGACTTGTTAATGTGTGGAGGTTAAATATTTCTAAGAATATTTTTGCATTGCCTGCGCCACGGTTTCAGCTGAACGGGGGGGGTGGCGGACACTGAGAGGGACGCCTCGCTTTAACTTTATTAAATCACGTTCATATGTATTCCTCAGAGCTCCTAGAGTGTAACCAGACTTCACTATCATTAGGGGTGTAGTATATCCTATAGGACACCATATTTGGTCAGAGAGCGACGCCGATGACGCTGGCTGTCTTCACTTGATCGACTCTGACTTTGTCAAATAAGCACCAATCAGGATCAAACAAAGCTAGCTAGATAGCCAATGAGCTGTGCTTTATGGGAGTACCGGGAAGCCCTGTATATGTCGCAAAGTGTAGCTGCTAACCTTGTGCGACAGCAAGCCTTTTCCTTTTGGACAACAATTTTAAGAAAACTTCATAACTATATATGTAATCTAATACTGGAAAAGCTAAATAAAAAAAGCTAAAAGTCCAAGTATACAGATTTGACGATATTCTTGCAGAGAAATGTAATGTGAATGTAAATGTCTCCTTCACGATTTGCCCAAATGTACCTGGGTAACTTCACACTCAATGTCATGTAGTTTGCTCATACTTCACATTATCCATCTGAAACTTTGCACATACACTGCTACCATCTTGTGGACCGCATCAGAATTACTACCTGAGTGATGGCTGGAAGTGGGATGTTTCTGTTTCATTTCAAAGAAAGTGGCAGAAAAAAGTTTTTTTCTTTGTATTTTCTTCTACCAGATCTATTGTGTTATATTCTCCTACATTCAATTCACATTTCCACAAACTTCAGTGTTTCCTTTCAAATGGTACCAAGACGGATACATTTTACGCTACTGCTACTCTCTGTTCATCATATATGCATAGTCACTTTAACCATATCTACATGTACATACTACCTCAATCAGCCTGACCAACCCGTGCTTGTATGTAGCCTCACTACTGTTATAGCCTTGCTACTGTATATAGCCTCGCTACTCTTATTTTTCACTGTCTTTTTACTGATGTTTTTATTTCCTTACTTACCTATTGTTCACATAATACCTTTTTTTGCACTGTTGGTTTAGAGCCTGTAAGTAAGCATTCACTGGAAGGTCTACACCTGTTGTATTTGGCGCACGTGACAAATACACTTTTTGATTTGATTTGATTTGAATAATATGCATATCCTTGCTTCAGGTCCTGATATACAGGCAGTTAGATTTGGGTATGTCATTTAGGTGAAATTTGAAAAAAGGGGGCTATACCTATGAAGTGTCTTTAATGGTTTGCAAATAGTTAAAGTACAAAAGGCAAAATAAAAAGATATGGGTTGTATTTACAATTGTGTTTGTTCTTCACTGGTTGCCCTTTTCTTGTGGCAGCCGGTCACAAATCTTGCTGCTGTGATGGAACACTGTGGTATTTCAACCAATAGATATGGGAGTTTATCAAAATTTGATTTGTTTTCAACCTCTTTGTGGGTCTGTGTAATCTGAGGGAAATATGTGTCTCTAATATCCTCATACATTTGGCAGGAGGTTTCGATCTTTCTCAAAAGCAAGGCTATGCTCACTGAGTCTGTACATAGTCAAAGCTTTCCTTAATTTTCGGTCAGTCACAGTGTTCAGGTATTCTGCTGTTTAGGGCCAAAAAGCATTTCTAGTTTGCTCGTTTTTAACATTCATTCTTTCCAAGAAATTATCTTTTTGTTTTCTCATGATTTAGTTGAGTCTGATTGTGTTGCTGACCTGGGGCTCTGTGGAGTCCCAAGACCAGCTTGCTTAGGGGACTCTTCTCCAGGTTCATCTCTCTGTAGGTGATGGCTTTGTTCTGGAAGGTTTGGGAATCACTTCCTTTTAGGTGGTTGGAGAATTTAACCCCTCTTTTTCTGGATTTTGATAATTAGCGGGTATCGGCCTAATTCTGCTCTGCATGCATTATTTGGTGTTTTACTTTGTACACAGACAATATTTTTTCAGAATTATGCATTTGTGAAATCTTGGTTGGTGAGCAGACTCCAGACCTCACAACCATAAAGGGCAATGGGTACTATAACTGATTCAAGTATTTGTAGCCAGATCCTAATTGGTATGTCACATTTGATGTTCCTTTTTGATGGCGTAGAAGGCCCTTCTTGCCTTGTCTCTCAGATCGTTCACAGCTTTGTGGAAGTTACCTGTGGCGCTGATGTTTAGGCCGAGGTATGTATAGTTTCTGTGCTCTAGGGAACACCATTATTTTTGTCTTACTGAGATTTACTATCAGGGCCCAGTTCTGTCAGGGCCCAGTTCTGTCAGGGCCCAGTTCTGTCAGGGCCCAGGTCTGTCAGGGCCCAGGTCTGTCAGGGCCCAGGTCTGTCAGGGCCCAGGTCTGACAGAGTCTGTGCAGAAGATCTAAGTGCTGCTGTAGGCCCTTCTTGTTTAGGGACAAAAGCACCAGATCATCAGCAAACAGTAGTCATTTGACTTCAGATTCTAGTAGGGTGAGGCCGGGTGCTGCAGATTACTCTAATGTCCTCACCAATTCGTTGATATGTGTTGAAGAGGGGGCGAAGCTCAAGCTGCATCCATATCTCACCCCCCGGCCTTGTTGAAAGAAATGTGTTTTGCCAATTTGAACCACACTCTTTGTTGTTTGTGTAAATGTAAATGGATTTTAAAATATATTTTGTTTTCCACCAACACCACTTTGCTTCAATTTGTATAGCGGACCATCATGTCAAATTGAGTCAAAAAGTTTTTTTGAAGTCAACAACGCATGAGAGACTTTGCGTTTGTTTTGATTGTATGTCAGTTAGGGTGTGCATGGTGAATACGTAGTCTGTCATACGGTGATTTGGTAAAAAGCAGATAAGAAATTTCCTCAGTACATTTTCACTGATAAAAATGTATGAGTCTGCTGACAATGATAATGCAGAGGATTTTCCCCAAGGTTGCTGTTGATGCATATCCCACAGTAGTTTTTGGTATCAAATTTGTCTCCACTTTTGTGGATTGGGGTGATCAGTCCTTGGTTCCCAAAGATGATGTTAAAGAGTTTAAGTATAGCCAATTTGAATTTGTGGTCTGTTTATTTGATAATTTAATTTAGGATACCATCAACACCACAAGCTTTTTGGGTTGGAGGGTTTGTATTTTGTCCTGTAGTCCATTCAATGTAATAGGAGAATCCAGTGGGTTCTGGTAGTCTTTAATGTAATTGGAGAATCCAGTGGGTTCTGGTAGTCTTTAATGTAACTGGAGAATCCAGTGGGTTCTGGTCATCTTTAACAGTTGATTCTAAGATGTGAATTCTTTCTTTCCCCTCTCTCCGACCACTCCTAACTCCGTCACCCCACCTCTCCGACCACTCCTAACTCCGTCACCCCACCTCTCCGACCACTCCTAACTCCGTCACCCCACCTCTCCGACCACTCCTAACTCCGTCACCCCACCTCTCCGACCACTCCTAACTCCGTCACCCCACCTCTCCGACCACTCCTAACTCCGTCACCCCACCTTTCCGATCACTCCTAACTCCGTCACCCCATCTCTCTCCCCATCTCTCTGATCACTCCTAACTCCGTCACCCCATCTCTCTCCCCATCTCTCTGATCATTCCTAATTCTGACATCTGGTTCAGGATGTTGATCCAGAGGGTAAGTATGTTAAGGGAAATATTGTTACAGTTTATTTTGACCATTCTTTTGTTTAAAAAATAAACACAGTTGGGACGAGGAACTAGAAGATGAGAAAGAGCTGTGCTCCAATCACATCTTTGAAAAAGACCTGGGCTTCAATCAAATCAAATCAACTGTTATTTGTCACATGCACCAAATACAACAGGTGTAGTAGCCCTCACAGTGAAATGCTGACTACAACAGGTGTAGTAGCCCTCACAGTGAAATGCTGACTACAACAGGTGTAGTAGCCCTCACAGTGAAATGCTGACTACAACAGGTGTAGTAGCCCTCACAGTGAAATGCTGACTACAACAGGTGTAGTAGCCCTCACAGTGAAATGCTGACTACAACAGGTGTAGTAGCCCTCACAGTGAAATGCTGACTACAACAGGTGTAGTAGCCCTCACAGTGAAATGCTGACTACAACAGGTGTAGTAGCCCTCACAGTGAAATGCTGAATACAACAGGTGTAGTAGCCCTCACAGTGAAATGCTGAATACAACAGGTGTAGTAGCCCTCACAGTGAAATGCTGAATACAACAGGTGTAGTAGCCCTCACAGTGAAATGCTGAATACAACAGGTGTAGTAGCCCTCACAGTGAAATGCTGAATACAACAGGTGTAGTAGACCTCACAGTGAAATGCTGAATACAACAGGTGTAGTAGACCTCACAGTGAAATGCTGAATACAACAGGTGTAGTAGACCTTACAGTGAAATGCTTACAAGCCCTTAACCAACAACGCAGTTTTAAGATCAAATAAGTGGTAAGAAAAAAAGGACAAGTTAAAAAAAACAATCCCACCTTAGAAAAAGATCTGGAAAAGAAATAGAAAATAAACATGGAAGAAGAGTTGAAACGTAAGGGCTCCACAACGGCTCACTGCAGACAGAGAGCAGGGCCATGTCCTACATGCCCTATGGGCTCTGGTCTAAAGTAGTGGACTATATAGGGAATAGGGTTCCATAGGGCTCTGGTCTGAAGTAGTGTACTATATAGGGAATAGGGTTCCATAGGGCTCTGGTCTGAAGTAGTGGACTATATAGGGAATAGGGTTCCATAGGGCTCTGGTCGTAAGTAGTGCACTATATAGGGAATAGGGTTCCATAGGGCTCTGGTCGTAAGTAGTGGACTATATAGGGAATATGGTTCCATAGGGCTCTGGTCTAAAGTAGTGCACTATATAGGGACTAGGGTTCCATAGGGCTCTGGTCGTAAGTAGTGCACTATATAGGGAATAGGGTTCCATAGGGCTCTGGTCGTAAGTAGTGGATTATATAGGGAATAGGGTTCCATAGGGCTCTGGTCTGAAGTAGTGTACTATATAGGGAATAGGGTTCCATAGGGCTCTGGTCTGAAGTAGTGCACTATATAGGGAATAGGGTTCCATAGGGCTCTGATCTAAAGTAGTGTACTATATAGGGAATAGGGCTCTGGTCTGAAGTAGTGGACTATATAGGGAATAGGGTTCCATAGGGCTCTGGTCTAAAGTAGTGCACTATATAGGGAATAGGGTTCCATAGGGCTCTGGTCGTAAGTAGTGGATTATATAGGGAATAGGGTTCCATAGGGCTCTGGTCTGAAGTAGTGTACTATATAGGGAATAGGGTTCCATAGGGCTCTGGTCTGAAGTAGTGCACTATATAGGGAATAGGGTTCCATAGGGCTCTGGTCTAAAGTAGTGCACTATATAGGGAATAGGGTTCCATAGGGCTCTGGTCGTAAGTAGTGGACTATATAGGGAATAGGGTTCCATAGGGCTCTGGTCTAAAGTAGTGCACTATATAGGGAATATGGTGCCATTTGGGAGACATTGCCAGGTTTAAAGAAGGTCCATTAGGCTGTGGTAATCTTCTCTCTGATACAGGAGCATCAAATGGACTCTCTCTGTCCATCCAGAATACTGCTTCTTATTAAACCCTTTCCTTCTGCTCCCTAAACCCTAAACCCTGCTTTAACAAGTACTCAATGTATTATCTACATGATACCCCTGTAGGGGACAACACACACATGCACACACACACACACACATTGGCCCTTTCCCAGTTTATATGGAGGGGCTTAAACTAAACCAGCTGGAAGGACTGACTGACTGGCTGACTGGCTGACTGGCTGACTGGCTGACCGACTCTGGCTGGCTGACTGGCTGACTGGCTGACTGGCTGACTGGTTGCTCAGACAACAGGCCATGCCTGAGCTGCTGGTAAGACCTTTTAGAGGGATTTAGAAATATAAATATAACGTGAGGAAGAGGAGGATGATGAGGAGGAGAGTGGTAGTCCTAATCCTTCAAGGCATGAAACTAGAAGTCAAACATGGACATCTAAGACCCAGCCTTCCAGTCTTCCTTTGATGTTCCTGGATGGGGGATAAACACTTAAAACAGTGTGAGGTGTGCTGGAGGGCTTGGGCATCCAGACAGGGAGGTTGGGGCTAGGGCTTGGGCATCCAGATAGGGAGGTTGGGGCTAGGGCTTGGGCATCCAGACAGGGAGGTTGGGGCTAGGGCTTGAAGGCTGGGAGCCTGGGGATGGGGCTGAATTGGGCTGGGGCAGGTTTTGGGGAATGGGGCCTGGGAAGGGACTGGGGTATGGGGCTGAATGGGGTTGGGGATTAATGAGGCTGAGGCAGGGACTGGGTTATGGGGCTGAAAGAGGCTGGGGCAGGGACTGGGGTATGAGGCTGGGGCAGGGACTGGGGTATGAGGCTGGGGCAGGGACTGGGGTATGGGGCTGGGGCTGAATGAGGCTGGGGCTGAATGGGACTGAGGCAGGGACTGGGGTATGAGGCTGGGGCAGCGACTGGGGTATGTGGCTGGGGCTGAATGAGGCTGGGGCTGAATGGGACTGAGGCAGGGACTGGGGTATGAGGCTGTGGCTGGGTTTCGGGTATGAGGCTAGGGCTGAGGCAGGGACTGGGGTATGAGGCTGGGGAAGGGATTGGGGTACGAGGCTGGGGCTGAATGGTGCTGGGGCAGGGACTGGTCTATGAGGCTGGGGCGGGGACTGGGGTATGAGGCTGTGGCTGGGTTTCGGGTATGAGGCTAGGGCTGAGGCAGGGACTGGGGTATGAGGCTGGGGGAGGGATTGGGGTATGAGGCTGGGGCTGAATGATGCTGGGGCAGCGACTGGTCTATGAGGCTGGGGCGGAGACTGGGGTATGAGGCTGCGGCAGGGTTTGGGGTATGGGGCTGAATGGAGCTGGGGCAGGGTTTGGGGTATGGGGCAGGGATTGGGGTATTGGGCAGGGATTGGGGCTGGGATTGAGGTATGGGGCTGAGGCAGGGATTGGGGCTGAATGGGGTTAGGGCTGAATGGGGCTGGGGCAGGGAAAGAGAGTCTCGGCCCTCTCCCCTCTTACACACCCAGAAATGCATCTCCCAGCCCAGAAATCCCAGAAATGTGAGCTTTAAAATAACAGTAACCAACAATAGAGAAAAATAACAAAACACACAATGGAGGAGAAGAAAGAAGGAAGAATAGATAGAAGAAGAAAGGAGGAATAGATAGAAGGGAGGAAAAGAAAGAAGGAGGAATAGATATAAGTGAGGAAGATAGAGAGAAGGGAGGAGAAGATAGAAGGAAGAATAGATAGAAGAAAGAAGGGAGGAATAGATAGAAGAGGAGAAGATAGGAGGAATAGAGAGAAGGGAGGAAAAGATAGAAGGGAGGAGAATAGATAGAAGGGAGGAGAATAGATAGAAGGGAGGAGATTAGATAGAAGGGAGGAGATTAGATAGAAGGGAGGAGATTAGATATAAGGGAGGAGAAGATAGAAGAGGAGAAGAATAGATAGAAGGGAGGAGATTAGATATAAGGGAGGAGAAGATAGAAGAGGAGAAGATAGAAGGGAGGAGATTAGATATAAGGGAGGAGAAGATAGAAGGGATTTCCACTAAAACTAATCAATCAGGAGAGGATAATGGGTTCCATGCTGGAGAGTTGACACGGGTCAACTCGTCCCCTGACCTCTGCCATGGGGCCATGGGGAGAGAAAGGGCCGCACAATGGAATCCTCAGCTAATTGTCTGGCCTGTGTCACTGCTTTCAATGCCCTCCACTCTCTCCCTAATTCCTGTCTTTCTTCTCTCACTCTTGTAGCGTTCTCGCCCCGGCTCCCTCTGCTCTCTCTCTCGCTCTCTCTCTCTCCTTTTGCAAAGCATCCACTTTGTAAGTGTGGACGGAGACAGAGCGAGAGTGCGAGACTGAGAAACCGAGAGAGAGAAATGGCGAGAGAAACAGAACTGTTTTGGTGATTGCAAACGGCAGGTGAGCAAAGTGCATTTCATTAATAGCAGGTCCCAATCAGCAATACAACAGTTTCCTTCTCAGGTCGCAATCAGCAATACAACCGTTTCCTTCTCAGGTCGCAATCAGCAATACAACCGTTTCCTTCTCAGGTCGCAATCAGCAATACAACCGTTTCCTTCTCAGGTCGCAATCTGCAATACAACCGTTTCCTTCTCAGGTCGCAATCAACAATACAACCGTTTCCTTCTCAGGTCGCAATCAGCAACACAACCGTTTCCTTCTCAGGTCGCAATCAGCAACACAACCGTTTCCTTCTCAGGTCGCAATCAACAATACAACCGTTTCCTTCTCAGGTCGCAATCAACAATACAACCGTTTCCTTCTCAGGTCGCAATCAGCAACACAACCGTTTCCTTCTCAGGTCGCAATCAACAATACAACCGTTTCCTTCTCAGGTCGCAATCAACAATACAACCGTTTCCTTCTCAGGTCGCAATCAGCAACACAACCGTTTCCTTCTCAGGTCGCAATCAGCAACACAACCGTTTCTTCTCAGGGCGCAATCAGCAATACAACCGTTTCCTTCTCAGGTCGCAATCAGCAACACAACCGTTTCCTTCTCAGGGCGCAATCAGCAATACAACCGTTTCCTTCTCAGGGCGCTATCAGCAATACAACCGTTTCCTTCTCAGGGCGCTATCAGCAATACAACCGTTTCCTTCTCAGGGCGCTATCAGCAATACAACTGTTTCCTTCTCAGGGCGCTATCAGCAATACAACCGTTTCCTTCTGAATACATCCAATAGATCACTGAGGATCAGCATGTGTTGGAATTAATTAGACCCAAGATAAAGTCACAGTATAGTGGCACTAGATCCAAGCAGCGATCCTTCCATCTGTCCTGAATGCTACTCTTAATACAAATCATCTACTGTCAACTGTCCTATATTAGTCCAGCTCCAACACACAGACAGATCCAACTCCAACACACAGACAGATCCAGCTCCAACACAGACAGAGCCAGCTCCAACACACAGACAGATCTAGCTCCAACACACAGACAGATCCAGCTCCAACACACAGACAGATCCAGCTCCAACACACAGATAGATCCAGCTCCAACACACAGACAGATCCAGCTCCAACACACAGACAGATCCAGCTCCAACACACAGACAGGAAAAAAGCTGATTTCCAGCAAGTACTCACTACAATATTTAGTGTGCTCCTCTCTGGTGTTTTCACTATCCTGTCCTCCGCAGATGAGACGATGTGTGTGTTGCTCCAGTACAGAAAGTTGCAGTGCTGTAGGTAGGTAGATGTATAAGCAGGACAAGCTGTGAGCAGTGTGTGTCTCTCAGTGTCTGGCTCTGCACTGGCTGAGAATACTAAAGCATTTTAAACAGCTCTTCTCCCCATGTGACCAACCCAGCCAGCAAGAGAGAGGGAGTGAGAGAGAGAGGAGAGGCAGGAAAACATTAGCACCACGCTGGCTCTCTGTGACCACACAGCACCCCCTAGCCATCTCTCACTGTATTGCTCAAGCAGAGAGAGAGACAGACAGAGAGACAAAGAGAGAGAGAGGGGCAGAGAGAGAGAGAGAGAGAGAGAGAGGCAGAGAGAGAGAGAGAGAGAGAGAGGGAGAGAGAGAGAGAGAGAGAGAGAGGGGGGAGAGAGAGAGAGAGAGAGAGAGAGAGAGAGAGAGGGAGAGAGAGAGAGAGAGAGAGGCAGACAGGCAGGCACTCCGACAAATATAAATACATACATGTTGACTACTAAACTATATCACCACAGTACTATAGGAGGTGAGAGACAGACAGACAGACAGACAGACAGACAGACAGACAAACAGTCTGGTGAGTGTGTATATAGTGTGTATATAGTCTAGTGAGTGTGTATTTAGTGTGTATATAGTCTAGTGAGTGTGTATATAGTGTGTATATAGTCTAGTGAGTGTGTATATAGAGTCTGGTGAGTGTGTATATAGTGTGTATACAGTCTGGTGAGTGTGTATTTAGTGTGTAAATAGTCTAGTGAGTGTGTATATAGAGTCTAGTGAGTATATGTATAGTGTATATATAGTCTGGTGAGTGTGTATTTAGTGTGTATATAGTCTAGTGAGTGTGTATATAGTGTGTATATAGTCTAGTGAGTGTGTATATAGTGTGTATATAGTCTAGTGAGTGTGTATTTAGTGTGTATATAGTCTGGTGAGTGTGTATATAGTGTGTATATAGTCTAGTGAGTGTGTATATAGAGTCTAGTGAGTATGTGTATAGTGTATATATAGTCTGGTGAGTGTGTATTTAGTATGTATACAGTTGAAGGCAGAAGATTACACCTTAGCCAAATACATTTAAACTCAGTTTTATACAATTCCTGACATTTAATCCTAGTAAAAATTCCCTGTCTTAGGTCAGTTAGTATCACCACTTTATTTTAAGAATGTGAAATGTTAGAATAATAGTAGAGAGATTGATTTATTTCAGCTTTTATTTATTTCATCACATTCCCAGTGGGTCAGAAGTTTACATACACTCAATTAGTATTTGGTAGCATTGCCTTTAAATTACTTAACTTGGGTCAAACATTTCAGGTATCCTTCCACAAGCTTCCCACAACAAGTTGGGTGAATTTTGGCCCATTCCTCCTGACAGAGCTGATGTAACTGAGTCAGGTTTGCAGGCCTCCTTGCTCGCAGGCTTTTTCTATAGGATTGAGGGCAGGGCTTTGTGATGGCCACTCCAATACCTTGACTTCGTTGTCCTTAAGCCATTTTGCCGCAACTTTGGAAGTATGCTTGGGGTCATTTTTCAATTGGAAGACCAAGAAGACCATTTGCGACCAAGCTTTAACTTCCTGACTGATGTCTTGATGTTGCTTCAATATATCCACATAATGTTCCCTCCTCATAATGCCATCTATTTTGTGAAGTGCACCAGTCCCTCCTGCAGCAAAGCACCCCCACAACATGATGCTGCCACCCCCGTGCTTCACGGTTGGAATGGTGTTCTTCGGCTTGCAAGCCTCTCCCTTTTTCCTCCAAACATAACGATGGTCATTATGGCCAAACAGTTCTATTTTTGTTTCATCAGACCATAGGACATTTCTCCAAAAAGTATGATCTTTGTCTCCAAGTGCAGTTGCAAACTGTAGTCTGTGTTTTGTATGGTGGTTTTGGAGCAGTGGCTTCTTCCTTGCTGAGCGGCCTTTCAGGTTATGTCGAAATAGGTCTCATTTTTCCTGTGGATATAGATACTTTTGTACCCATTTCCTCCAGCATCTTCACAAGGTCCTTTACTGTTGTTCTGGGATTGATTTGCACTTTTCACACCAAACTACTTTCATCTCTAGGTGACAGAACATGTCTCCTTCCTGAGCGGTATGATGGTTACGCGGTCCCTTGGTGTTTATACTTGCGTACTATTGTTTGTACAAATGAACGTGGTACTTTCAGGCATTTGGAAATTGCTCCCAAAGATGAACCAGACTTGTGGAGATCTACAATTTATTTTCTGAGGTCTTGGCTGATTTCTTTTGTTTATCCCATGATGTCAAACAAAGAGGCACCGAGTTTGAAGGTAGGTGTCACGAGTCCGACCGAGGGTGGCTCCCCGTCCCGGTCGGGTGGCGTCGTCGCCGGCCTATTAGCTGCCACTGATTGTCTTTCCTCCCCCTCCTTGTATGTTTATTGTCAGCACTTGTTAGTGAGTCATTATTTGGGATTTATTAGACAGCCGGCCCACCTGTTTCTTTGTGCGGGATTAATTATTGTGACCTTCGGTTATGTAGTAGAGGAACGTCTTTGTTCCTGGTCGTGTATTCTGCTGTACTGTTTTCATACCCCGTGTTTGGGGCATTTGGTTTTGAGCACCCAGTGTTGCGTGAGTGCATTCCTGCGTCTGACTCCAAACCCACGACACCCGGAGCGTTACAGAATCCCGCACCCTATTGAATGGAGTCAGCAGGAGCAGCAGTCAACCCTCTCCCATCGATGGAGGAACAGGTTCTCCACCACACCACCGTCCTCCATCGGATCGGATCGGCGATGGATCAAATCCTCTCTCCACCTTCGGCACCCCCGGCTCCGGACTCCCCATCTCCCGACTCCAGCACTCTCCGTCTGACGCTCCCGAGGGCTTATGATGGAGCGGCGGCGGGTTGCCAGGGGTTTTTACTCCAACTGGAGCTATACCTGGCCATCGTCAGACCCACTCCCTCGGGAGCGGAGAGGGTGAGTGTCCTCATCTCCTGCCTCACGGGTTGTGCTCTGGAGTGGGCGAACGCAGTCTGGAATGGCCCAGACTCAGCGAAGGAGCACTACCCAGAGAACGACTATTTCATCTCAGGCAGGAGAAGAGGAGCGCCCAGGATTATGCGCTGGAGTTCCGGACCTTGGCAGCAGGACCTGGGTGGAATGACAGGGCCCTTATCCACTACAGGTGTAGTCTCCGGGAGGACGTCTGCAAGGAGCTAGCGTGTCGGGACACCGCTCTTTCCCTGGATGAGCTAATCGGGATGTCCATCTGATTGGACAATCTACTGGCTGCCCGCGGGCGTTCGGAGAGGGTCCTGTGTGTTCCACCACCCAGCCCCTCCGCTCCCATTCCGATGGAGTTGGGAGGGGCCGTGCCAAGGGGTACCGGAGGAGGAGGCCTCCCCTGCACCAACTGTGGTCGGAGAGGACACACGGCCGATCGGTGCTGGGGGGGTCCGTCTGGGAGTAGAGATGGCAGGCGGAACGCTTCTCGATCACCCCAGGTGAGTCAGCATCAAACTCACCCAGAACCCCATGTTGGCCACATGTTTGTCTTAACTTTTTTCCTTAACTTTTTTCCCTCTTCCCAGCATAGGGTGCTAGTTGATTCAGGCGCAGCTGGGAACTTTATGGATCGCGGACTCGCCCTTAAGTTAGGGGTTCCGCTGGTGCCGATAGATTCTCCCTTTCCCGTGCACTCCCTAGATAGTCGGCCATTAGGGTCAGGAAGGGTCAGGGAGACCACGGTTCCACTGGACATGGTGATGCAGGGGAATCATAGGGAGCGTATCAGTCTTTATGTTATTGATTCGCCTGCGTTTCCAGTGGTGCCAGGGATTCCCTGGTTGGCCCAGCACAATCCTAAAATTTCGTGGAGACAGGGGGTTCTCCAGGGGTGGTCAGAGGAGTGTTCTGGAAGGTGTTTGGGAGTTTCCATCGGTGCCACGTTGGTGGAAAGTCCAGACCAGGGTTCCACGGTGTGCATTACCCCCAAGTATGCCGATTTAGCAATCACTTCAGTAGAGTGAAAGCGACTAAATTACCACCTTATCGACCAGGAAGGAATTGTATGATAGATCTCCAGGTAAACGCTGCACTTCCCAAGAGTCACGTGTACCCATTGTCCCAGGAGGAGACGTTGGCGATGGAGACATATGTCACGGAGTTGCTGGGACAGGGATACATTCGGCCCTCCATCTCACCCGTCTCCTCAAGTTTCTTTTTTGTGAAGAAAAAGGAGGGAGGTTTAAGTCCGTGTATTGATTATAGAGATCTAAACACCATCACAGAAGGGTATAGATACCCACTACCTCTCATCGCTACGGTGGTGGAATCATTTCACGGAGCGCATTTCTTCACAAAACTGGATCTCAGGAGCGCGTATAGTCTGGTGCGTATTCGGAAGGGAGACGAGTGGAAAACCGCATTTAGTACCACATCGGGCCACTATGAGTACCTCGTCATGCCGTATGGGTTAAAGAATGCTCCTGCCGTTTTTCAATCCTTTGTAGATGAGATTCTCAGGGACCTGTGCGGGCAGGGAGTGGTTGTTTATATCGATGACATTCTGATCTACTCGGCCACTCACACCGCGCATGTGTCTCTGCTACACAAGGTGCTTGGTAGACTGCTGGAGCATGACATATACGTCAAGGCTGAGAAATGCATGTTCTCTAAACGAGCCGTCTCCTTCCTGGGTTATCGCATTTCCACCTCGGGGTTGGTGATGGAGGGTGACAGCATTAGGGCTTTGCGTAATTGGCCAACTCCAACCACGGTAAAAGAGGTGCAGCGGTTTTTGGTTTTTGCCAACTACTACCGGAGGTTTATCCGGGGTTTTGGCCAGGTAGCGGCTCCCATTATCTCACTGCTGAAGGGGGGCCCGGTACGGTTGCAGTGCGCAACAGAGGCGGACGGAGCTTTCAACAGGTTGAAGGCGCTGTTCACGGATGCACCCGTGTTGGAGCATCCGGACCCCTCTCTAGCATTCATAGTGGAGGTGGACGCCTCCGAGGCTGGGGTGGGTGCCGTGCTATCACAGCGCTCGGGTACGCCACCAAAACTCCACCACTGCGCTTAATTCTCAAGGAAGCTCAGCCCAGCGGAGCGTAACTATGATGTGGGGGACCGGGAGTTGCTAGCGGTGGTCAGAGCTCTGAAGGTGTGGAGACACTGGCTTGAGGGGGCTAAGCATCCCTTTCTCATCTGGACCGACCACCAGAATCTGGAGTATATTCGGGCAGCTAGGAGACTGAAACCACGTCAGGCAAGGTGGGCCATGTTCTTCACCCGGTTCCGGTTTACATTGTCTTATAGACCGGGCTCCCAGAACGTAAAGGCTGATGCACTGTCCACCGAACCTACTCCCATCCTTCCCGCCTCGAGGCTGTTAGCACTAGTGGTATGGGAGGTGGACTCGGACATCGAGCGGGCGTTACGGGCGGAACCCCCGCCTCCTCAGTGTCCGGGGGGGCGAAAGTACGTGCCGCTTGTTGTTCGGGACCAACTGATTCGGTGGGCTCACGTCCTACCCTCCTCGGGTCACCCTGGGGTGACGAGGACAGTGGGGAGCCTTCGGGGGAGGTATTGGTGGCCCACCTTGGCTAGGGACGTTAAGGTTTATGTCTCCTCCTGTTCGGTATGCCACCCAGAGTAAGGCTCCTAGGCACCTTCCTAGAGGGAAGTTACAACCCCTCCCTGTTCCACAACGGCCATGGTCACATCTATCCGTAGATTTCCTGACCGACCTTCCCCCGTCTCAGGGCAACACCACAGTTCTGGTGATTGTGGATCGGTTCTCTAAGTCCTGCCGTCTCCTCCCGTTGCCCGGTATCCCTACAGCCCTACAGACTGCGGAGGCATTATTCACCCACGCCTTTCGGCACTACGGGGTGCCAGAGGACATCGTTTCTGATCGGGGCCCCCAATTCACATCCCGAGTATGTGGGATGTGGGTCTCAGTCAGCCTGACCTCCGGTTATCACCCCGAGAGTAATGGGCAGGTGGAGAGAGTGAACCAGGAGGTGGGTAGGTTTCTTTGTCGTATTGCCAGGATCAGCCAGTGAGTGGGCACGATACATTCCCTGGGCAGAAATGGCCCAGAACTCACTACGCCACTCCTCTACTAACCTGTCCCCTTTTCAGTGTGTGTTGGGGTACCAGCCGGTGCTGGCACCATGGCATCCGAGCCAGATCGAAGCTCCTGCGGTGGAGGAATGGGTACAGCGCTCCAAGGAGACCTGGAGGGCCGTCCAGGAATCTCTCCAACAAGCGAATGGATGGCAGAAGAGGAGTGCTGACCGGCACCGCAGTGAGGCCCCCGTGTTTGTACCGG
This sequence comes from Oncorhynchus tshawytscha, assembly GCF_018296145.1. NCBI lineage: Eukaryota > Metazoa > Chordata > Actinopteri > Salmoniformes > Salmonidae > Oncorhynchus > Oncorhynchus tshawytscha. The sequence goes on along the minus strand of NC_056437.1, from coordinate 1,118,063 downwards.
GGGACAGGGTCTGGCTCTCGACCCGAAACCTGCCCCCCCGCTTGCCCTGCCGGAAGCTGGGTACGCAGTGTGTAGGGCCCTTTTAAAGTCCTGAGGAGAATAAACGAGATGTGTTATCGATTACAACTCCCTTCCTATTATCGTATTAACCTCTCGTTTCATGTGTCTCTCCTCAGGCCGGTGGTAGCTGGGCCCCTGCAGGACAGTGAAGTGCCGGTTAAGGGGGGGTACTGTCACGAGTCCGACCGAGGGTGGCTCCCCTTCCCGGTCAGGTGGCACTCGGCGGTCGTCGTCGCCGGCCTAGTAGCTGCCACTGATTGTCTTTCCTCCCCCTCCTTGTATGTTTATTGTTAGCACCTATTAATGAGTCATTAGTTGGGCTTTATTAGACAGCCGTCCCGCCTGTTTCTTTGCGCGGGATTAATTATTGTGACCTTCGGTTATGTAGTAGAGGAACGTGTTTGTTCCTGGTCGTGTATTCTGCTGTACTGTTTTCGTCCCCCGTGTTTGGGGCATTTGGTTTTGAGCACCCAGTGTTGCGTGAGTGCATTAAAGAGCACAGTATTTTCAAAAAGTATGTGAGACCCGTTTGAATTTAATGAGTTTGGCTCTGCATGTTGCTGTTTGAATGTAATACGCTTGGCTCTGCATTTTGCTGTATTACTGGAAAATTAAAATAGTTTGTATCTGCATTTGCTGTGTGAATATATTGAGTTTGTCTTTGCATTGTGCTGTGTGAATGTGGAGGTAGTGAGTTTGGGTCTGCATTTTGCTGTGTGAATGTGGAGGTAGTGAGTTTGTGTCTGCATTTTGCTGTGTGAATGTGGGGGTACTGAGTTTGGGTCTGCATTTTGCTGTGTGAATGTGGAGGCAGTGAGTTTTGCCCTGCATTTTGCTTTTGGAATATAATGAGTTTGCTGTTGGAATAAACATTTTATTTTGTTTTGATTTTAAAAGGTAAGTCAGTTAAGAACAAATTCTTATTTTCAATGACGGTCTAAGAGCATTGCATTACCTGCCTTGTTCAGGGGCAGAGTTACATATTTTTACCTTGTCGGCTCAGTGCTTTGATCTTGCAACCTTTCGTTGACTAGTCCAATGCTCTAACCACTAGGCTACCTAATGAGCTTGGCTCTGCATTTTGCTGTGTGCATGTCATGAATTTGGCTCTGCGTTTTGCTGTGTGAATGTGGAGGCAGTGAGTTTTGCCCTGCATTTTGCTTTTGGAATATAATGAGTTTGCTGTTGGAATAAACATTTTATTTTGTTTTGATTTTAAAAGGTAAGTCAGTTAAGAACAAATTCTTATTTTCAATGACGGTCTAAGAGCATTGCATTACCTGCCTTGTTCAGGGGCAGAGTTACATATTTTTACCTTGTCGGCTCAGTGCTTTGATCTTGCAACCTTTCGTTGACTAGTCCAATGCTCTAACCACTAGGCTACCTAATGAGCTTGGCTCTGCATTTTGCTGTGTGAATGTCATGAATTTGGCTCTGCGTTTTGCTGTGTGAATGTCATGAGTTTGTAATGAGTTTGGTGAATGTTGCTTTGAATGTGTCCTTGTGGTTTTTTGATGGACTGACCCTCTTCATTGGACTGATCTTTCCCTCAGACGTTAAAATTAATGATCAAATGTTGGGGTATCCTTTAAAACATAGCCCTACTGATTAGACCCCACAGGGCTGTAGCATAACCAATAGCACTACTGATTAGACCCCACAGGGCTGTAGAATAACCAATAGTCCGACTGATTAGACCACACAGGGCTGTAGAATAACCAATAGCACTACTGATTAGACCCCACAGGGCTGTAGAATAACCAATACCCCTACTGATTAGACCCCACAGGGCTGTAGAATAACCAATAGCCCTACTGATTAGACCCAACAGGGCTGTAGAATAACCAATAGTCCTACTGATTAATAACCAAAAGTCCTACTGATTAGACCACACAGGGCTGTAGAATAACCAATACCCCTACTGTATAGACGATGCTGAGCTTTTGAAATGTCCACACCATAGCGTGTTTTCACCCACTCTATATAGGCGCCGTACTCTAATGCCATATTTTCTCATAATTCGCTCCCAGTTTAAACAATGTCTGTGTCAAAACTGGGACAACTATTTCTCAGAAATACCAGAATTTCTCTCTCATCTGCACAAACATCTCATCTCACAGGATCACGAAACAAATGAGAAACAACTAGAGACACCGAAAGATATAGATCAAATATTTCAAGAAGAAAAACTTTTAGAAACTCAATGAAAACCCCAGAGTCAACCACAACTCCTCTCTTCACACATTCCTGGTGGTAGGCCCTGCTGCTGGGGGAATGCTGGTGGTAGGCCCTACTGCTGGGGGAATGCTTTAAAGAAAGGCTCCTGTCTGATGATATTTAGGCTTCAATAGGAGATGAAACGTGGTCTAACCTCAACAGAGCAGAGTCTGAGGGGTCTGCGTTCCTCCTGCAGGTTGTAGTTCAGATCTGACAGTCTGAGGGGTCTACGGTCCTCCTGCAGGTTGTAGTTCAGATCTGACCATCTGAGGGTTCTGCGTTCCTCCAGCAGGTTGTAGTTCAGATCTGACTATCTGAGGGTTCTGCGTTCCTCCTGCAGGTTGTAGTTCAGATCTGACTGCAGGTTGTAGTTCAGATCTGACCGTCTGAGGGGTCTACGGTCCTCCTGCAGGTTGTAGTTCAGATCTGACCGTCTGAGGGGTCTACGGTCCTCCTGCAGGTTGTAGCTCAGATCTGACCGTCTGAGGGGTCTACGGTCCTCCTGCAGGTTGTAGTTCAGATCTGACCGTCTGAGGGGTCTACGGTCCTCCTGCAGGTTGTAGCTCAGATCTGACCGTCTGAGGGGTCTACGGTCCTCCTGCAGGTTGTAGTTCAGATCTGACCGTCTGAGGGGTCTACGGTCCTCCTGCAGGTTGTAGTTCAGATCTGACCGTCTGAGGGGTCTACGGTCCTCCTGCAGGTTGTATCTGACCAGCCTTCTGTGATACAAGCAAGTATTTGACATACATCCATGTTTTAGAACGTTGGGAGATATTGTGGAATACCGTCCACTAGGGGCAACAGTGAGCACTTTTACTTTGAAGTAGTTTTGTGGGGATGGTTGATGAGTGTAAGCATCTGCCTCTGATTTTAAAGGTTTTAAAGGTTGCAAGTTCAAATCTAGTGATAGAAAGTCGTTTTTGATATTTTTGTTTTAAGCCTATCCCAAACCTTAAACCTTACCTTAACCATTTGGAGTTAATCCCTGACCTTAAGTAAATGCCTGAACTTAAACACTTTGACATTTGACATTTAGAAAACCTAGAAATTAGATGTTTGAGAAACATGGATGAATGTCTAATTCTGACACGAGACTGCGAGAGCTCGTAGGATCTGACAGGCCATGTGGTCGACTGTTTATTAGAGCTGGTAGGATCTGACAGGCCTTGTGGTCAACTGTTTATTTGAGCTGGTAGGATCTGACAGGCCTTGTGGTCGACTGTTTATTAGAGCTGGTAGGATCTTTAAAAAAATATATATTTCACCTTTATTTAACCAGGTAGGCAAGTTGTTAACAATGTTAACATATTCCCTAATAAGTACACTACTTCTAACCAGAGACATATGGGCCCTAGTGAGAAGGAGTATCATATATATATAAGGAATATGGTGCCAGTTTGGATGCTGCCTACAATTCCACCCACACCTCCACATCAGATGAATTTAGTCCTGGTTTCCTTTACATGCAGTAGGCTAATGAATGTCAATATTTAGGTTACACTGATTCCCCAGATTATAGGAGTGGTTTCCTTCCATGGATGTAAGTGATGCCTTGGTCACCTCTAGCATGGAGGTAAGTGATGCCTTGGTCACCTCTAGCATGGAGGTAAGTGATGCTTTGGTCACCTCTAGCATGGAGGTAAGTGATGCCTTGGTCACCTCTAGCATGGAGGTAAGTGATGCCTTGGTCACCTCTAGCATGGAGGTAAGTGATGCCTTGGTCACCTCTAGCATGGAGGTAAGTGATGTCACTCCTGGTGCCTTGGTCACCTCTAGCATGGATGTAAGAGATGTCTCTCCTGGTGCCTTGGTCACCTCTAGCATGGAGGTACGTGCTGTCTCTCCTGGTGCCATGGTCACCTCTAGCATGGAGGTAAGTGATGTCTCTCTTGGTGCCGTGGTCTTCTCTGAAGTTGTGGATGGACCAGAGTGGAGGGAGGGCCAGGTTGTGGGTTGGAGGGAGGGGCAGGTTGGGGTTGGAGGGAGGGCCAGGTTGTGGGTAGAGAGAGAGTTTCATCCCTCTGAATGAGTCAGTGTCAGATCCAATGGAAATCAAGTGATTTATGTGGTGTAGCTACATTGTTACCACATCTGACATATCATACACCATGTGTGGAGCAGAGCAGAAGCTAGCTGGAAATGCTAACAAGTCCTCACTCTTAATCGGCCCCACGTTAAAATGTAATAACTTCCTCTGATTCTCCCCCAGCTGACCACAGTTAAGTGGATGGCAGGGAAAGGAGGTCTGGCAGGGAGAGGAGTTCTGGGAGCCAGTTGTGTTTGAATCATACTTCAGCTGTAACAGACTTTCCTACTGAAGGAAAATGATTCAGTTCAGTATGTTGCATCTGAGTATAAATTGGAATTTAATTCGCTATATAGTGCACTGCTTTTTACCAGAGCCCAGTAAAGTACCACACTATAAAGGGAATGGGGAGCCAGTTGGGGTTGGATGACATCAGCTGTATTAGAGTTTCATGCTGCTTCAGTTCAGTACGTTAGGTTCTTCAGTTCAGTACGTTAGGTTCTTCAGTTCAGTATGTTAGGTTCTTCAGTTCAGTACGTTAGGTTCTTCAGTTCAGTACATTAGGTTCTTCAGTTCAGTACGTTAGGTTCTTCAGTTCAGTACGTTAGGTTCTTCAGTTCAGTATGTTAGGTTCTTCAGTTCAGTACGTTAGGTTCTTCAGTTCAGTACGTTAGGTTCTTCAGTTCAGTATGTTAGGTTCTTCAGTTCAGTACGTTAGGTTCTTCAGTTCAGTATGTTAGGTTCTTCAGTTCAGTACGTTAGGTTCTTCAGTTCAGTACGTTAGGTTCTTCAGTTCAGTATGTTAGGTTCTTCAGTTCAGTTCAGTACGTTAGGTTCTTCAGTTCAGTAAGTTAGGTTCTTCAGTTCAGTATGTTAGGTTCTTCAGTTCAGTTCAGTACGTTAGGTTCTTCAGTTCAGTACGTTAGGTTCTTCAGTTCAGTACGTTAGGTTCTTCAGTCCAGTTCAGTACGTTAGATTCTTCAGTTCAGTACGTTAGGTTCTTCAGTTCAGTATGGTAGGTTCTTCAGTTCAGTTTAGTACGTTAGGTTCTTCAGTTCAGTACGTTAGATTCTTCAGTTCAGTTCAGTACGTTAGGTTCTTCAGTTCAGTACGTTAGGTTCTTCAGTTCAGTATGTTAGGTTCTTCAGTTCAGTACATTAGGTTCTTCAGTTCAATACGTTAGGTTCTTCAGTTCAGTACGTTAGGTTCTTCAGTTCAGTACGTTAGGTTCTTCAGTTCAGTATGTTAGGTTCTTCAGTTCAGTTCAGTACGTTAGGTTCTTCAGTTCAGTACATTAGGTTCTTCAGTTCAGTACGTTAGGTTCTTCAGTTCAGTATGTTAGATTCTTCAGTTCAGTTCAGTACATTAGGTTCTTCAGTTCAGTACGTTAGGTTCTTCAGTTCAGTATGTTAGATTCTTCAGTTCAGTTCAGTATGTTAGGTTCTTCAGTTCAGTACGTTAGGTTCTTCAGTTCAGTTCAGTACGTTAGGTTCTTCAGTTCAGTACGTTAGGTTCTTCAGTTCAGGATGTTAGGTTCTTCAGTTCAGTTCAGTACGTTAGGTTCTTCAGTTCAGTATGTTAGGTTCTTCAGTTCAGTTCAGTACGTTAGGTTCTTCAGTTCAGTACGTTAGGTTCTACAGTTCAGTAAGTTAGGTTCTTCAGTTCAGTACGTTAGGTTCTTCAGTTCAGTACGTTAGGTTCTTCAGTTCAGTACGTTAGGTTCTTCAGTTCAGTAAGTTAGGTTCTTCAGTTCAGTATGTTAGGTTCTTCAGTTCAGTTCAGTACGTTAGGTTCTTCAGTTCAGTACATTATGTTCTTCAGTTCAGTACGTTAGGTTCTTTAGTTCAGTACATTAGGTTCTTCAGTTCAGTATGTTAGGTTCTTCAGGTCAGTACGTTAGGTTCTTCAGTTCAGTTCAGTACGTTAGGTTCTTCAGTTCAGTACGTTAGGTTCTTCAGTTCAGTACGTTAGGTTCTTCAGTTCAGTTCAGTACGTTAGGTTCTTCAGTTCAGTACGTTAGGTTCTTCAGTTCAGTATGTTAGGTTCTTCAGTTCAGTTCAGTACGTTTGGTTCTTCAGTTCAGTATGTTAGGTTCTTCAGTTCAGTTCAGTACGTTAGGTTCTTCAGTTCAGTACGTTAGGTTCTTCAGTTCAGTAAGTTAGGTTCTTCAGTTCAGTACGTTAGGTTCTTCAGTTCAGTACGTTAGGTTCTTCAGTTCAGTACGTTAGGTTCTTCAGTTCAGTACATTAGGTTCTTCAGTTCAGTACGTTAGGTTCTTCAGTTCAGTACGTTAGGTTCTTCAGTTCAGTACGTTAGGTTCTTCAGTTCAGTACGTTAGGTTCTTCAGTTCAGTATGTTAGGTTCTTCAGTTCAGTTCAGTACGTTTGGTTCTTCAGTTCAGTACATTAGGTTCCTCAGTTCAGTACGTTAGGTTCTTCAGTTCAGTACGTTAGGTTCTTCAGTTCAGTATGTTAGGTTCTTCAGTTCAGTTCAGTACGTTAGGTTCTTCAGTTCAGTACGTTAGGTTCTTCAGTTCAGTTCAGTTCAGTACGTTAGGTTCTTCAGTTCAGGATGTTAGGTTCTTCAGTTCAGGTCAGTACGTTAGGTTCTTCAGTTCAGTACGTTAGGTTCTTCAGTTCAGTACGTTAGGTTCTTCAGTTCAGTTCAGTACGTTAGGTTCTTCAGTTCAGTTCAGTACGTTAGGTTCTTCAGTTCAGTACGTTAGGTTCTTCAGTTCAGTATGTTAGGTTCTTCAGTTCAGTTCAGTACGTTTGGTTCTTCAGTTCAGTATGTTAGGTTCTTCAGTTCAGTTCAGTACGTTAGGTTCTTCAGTTCAGTACGTTAGGTTCTTCAGTTCAGTAAGTTAGGTTCTTCAGTTCAGTACGTTAGGTTCTTCAGTTCAGTACGTTAGGTTCTTCAGTTCAGTACGTTAGGTTCTTCAGTTCAGTACATTAGGTTCTTCAGTTCAGTACGTTAGGTTCTTCAGTTCAGTACGTTAGGTTCTTCAGTTCAGTACGTTAGGTTCTTCAGTTCAGTACGTTAGGTTCTTCAGTTCAGTATGTTAGGTTCTTCAGTTCAGTTCAGTACGTTTGGTTCTTCAGTTCAGTACATTAGGTTCCTCAGTTCAGTACGTTAGGTTCTTCAGTTCAGTTTAGTACGTTAGGTTCTTCAGTTCAGTACGTTAGGTTCTTCAGTTCAGTAAGTTAGGTTCTTCAGTTCAGTATGTTAGGTTCTTCAGTTCAGTACGTTAGGTTCTTCAGTTCAGTATGTTAGGTTCTTCAGTTCAGTACGTTAGGTTCTTCAGTTCAGTAAGTTAGGTTCTTCAGTTCAGTTCAGTACGTTAGGTTCTTCAGTTCAGTATGTTAGGTTCTTCAGTTCAGTTCAGTACGTTAGGTTCTTCAGTTTCAGTTCAGTACGTTAGGTTCTTCAGTTCAGTATGTTAGGTTCTTCAGTTCAGTTCAGTACGTTAGGTTCTTCAGTTCAGTTCAGGTTCTTCAGTTCAGTACGTTAGGTTCTTCAGTTCAGTTCAGTACGTTAGGTTCTTCAGTTCAGTTCAGTACGTTAGGTTCTTCAGTTCAGTACGTTAGGTTCTTCAGTTCAGTATGTTAGGTTCTTCAGTTCAGTTCAGTACGTTAGGTTCTTCAGTTCAGTATGTTAGGTTCTTCAGTTCAGTTCAGTACGTTAGGTTCTTCAGTTCAGTACGTTAGGTTCTTCAGTTCAGTAAGTTAGGTTCTTCAGTTCAGTACGTTAGGTTCTTCAGTTCAGTACGTTAGGTTCTTCAGTTCAGTACGTTAGGTTCTTCAGTTCAGTACGTTAGGTTCTTCAGTTCAGTACGTTAGGTTCTTCAGTTCAGTACGTTAGGTTCTTCAGTTCAGTACGTTAGGTTCTTCAGTTCAGTACGTTAGGTTCTTCAGTTCAGTATGTTAGGTTCTTCAGTTCAGTTCAGTACGTTAGGTTCTTCAGTTCAGTACATTAGGTTCTTCAGTTCAGTACGTGAGGTTCTTCAGTTCAGTTTAGTACGTTAGGTTCTTCAGTTCAGTACGTTAGGTTCTTCAGTTCAGTAAGTTAGGTTCTTCAGTTCAGTACGTTAGGTTCTTCAGTTTACAGGTTCTTCAGTTCAGTACGTTAGGTTCTTCAGTTTCGTTAGGTTCTTCAGTTCAGTACGTTAGGTTCTTCAGTTCAGTTCAGTACGTTAGGTTCTTCAGTTCAGTACTTTAGGTTCTTCAGTTCAGTAAGTTAGGTTCTTCAGTTCAGTATGTTAGGTTCTTCAGTTCAGTATGTTAGGTTCTTCAGTTCAGTTCAGTACGTTAGGTTCTTCAGTTCAGTTCAGTACGTTAGGTTCTTCAGTTCAGTATGTTAGGTTCTTTCAGTACGTTAGGTTCTTCAGTTCAGTATGTTAGGTTCTTCAGTTCAGTTCAGTACGTTAGGTTCTTCAGTTCAGTACGTTAGGTTCTTCAGTTCAGTACGTTAGGTTCTTCAGTTCAGTATGTTAGGTTCTTCAGTTCAGTACGTTAGGTTCTTCAGTTCAGTATGTTAGGTTCTTCAGTTCAGTTCAGTACGTTAGGTTCTTCAGTTCAGTACATTAGGTTCTTCAGTTCAGTACGTTAGGTTCTTCAGTTCAGTACATTAGGTTCTTCAGTTCAGTATGTTAGGTTCTTCAGTTCAGTACGTTAGGTTCTTCAGTTCAGTTCAGTACGTTAGGTTCTTCAGTTCAGTACGTTAGGTTCTTCAGTTCAGTACGTTAGGTTCTTCAGTTCAGTACTTTAGGTTCTTCAGTTCAGTACGTTAGGTTCTTCAGTTCAGTTCAGTACGTTAGGTTCTTCAGTTCAGTACGTTAGGTTCTTCAGTTCAGTACGTTAGGTTCTTCAGTTCAGTACTTTAGGTTCTTCAGTTCAGTACGTTAGGTTCTTCAGTTCAGTACTTTAGGTTCTTCAGTTCAGTAAGTTAGGTTCTTCAGTTCAGTTCAGTATGTTAGGTTCTTCAGTTCAGTACGTTAGGTTCTTCAGTTCAGTACGTTAGGTTCTTCAGTTCAATACGTTAGGTTCTTCAGTTCAGTACATTAGGTTCTTCAGTTCAGTACATTAGGTTCTTCAGTTCAGTACGTTAGGTTCTTCAGTTCAGTACATTAGGTTCTTCAGTTCAGTACGTTAGGTTCTTCAGTTCAGTACGTTAGGTTCTTCAGTCCAGTACGTTAGGTTCTTCAGTTCAGTTCAGTACGTTAGGTTCTTCAGTTCAGTATGTTAGGTTCTTCAGTTCAGTACATTAGGTTCTTCAGTTCAGTTCAGTACGTTAGGTTCTTCAGTTCAGTACGTTAGGTTCTTCAGTTCAGTACATTAGGTTCTTCAGTTCAGTACGTTAGGTTCTTCAGTTCAGTACGTTAGGTTCTTCAGTTCAGTACGTTAGGTTCTTCAGTTCAGTATGTTAGGTTCTTCAGTTCAGTACATTAGGTTCTTCAGTTCAGTACGTTAGGTTCTTCAGTTCAGTACGTTAGGTTCTTCAGTTCAGTATGTTAGGTTCTTCAGTTCAGTTCAGTACGTTAGGTTCTTCAGTTCAGTACGTTAGGTTCTTCAGTTCAGTAAGTTAGGTTCTTCAGTTCAGTACATTAGGTTCTTCAGTTCAGTACGTTAGGTTCTTCAGTTCAGTACGTTAGGTTCTTCAGTTCAGTAAGTTATGTTCTTCAGTTCAGTATGTTAGGTTCTTCAGTTCAGTTCAGTACGTTAGTTTCTTCAGTTCAGTACGTTAGGTTCTTCAGTCCAGTTCAGTACGTTAGATTCTTCAGTTCAGTACGTTAGGTTCTTCAGTCCAGTTCAGTACGTTAGATTCTTCAGTTCAGTATGGTAGGTTCTTCAGTTCAGTTTAGTACGTTAGGTTCTTCAGTTCAGTACGTTAGGTTCTTCAGTTCAGTAAGTTCGGTTCTTCAGTTCAGTATGTTAGGTTCTTCAGTTCAGTATGTTAGGTTCTTCAGTTCAGTACGTTAGGTTCTTCAGTTCAGTATGTTAGGTTCTTCAGTTCAGTAAGTTAGGTTCTTCAGTTCAGTTCAGTACGTTAGGTTCTTCAGTTCAGTACTTTAGGTTCTTCAGTTCAGTAAGTTAGGTTCTTCAGTTCAGTATGTTAGGTTCTTCAGTTCAGTATGTTAGGTTCTTCAGTTCAGTTCAGTACGTTAGGTTCTTCAGTTCAGTATGTTAGGTTCTTCAGTTCAGTAAGTTAGGTTCTTCAGTTCAGTTCAGTACGTTAGGTTCTTCAGTTCAGTACTTTAGGTTCTTCAGTTCAGTAAGTTAGGTTCTTCAGTTCAGTAAGTTAGGTTCTTCAGTTCAGTATGTTAGGTTCTTCAGTTCAGTACGTTAGGTTCTTCAGTTCAGTACTTTAGGTTCTTCAGTTCAGTACGTTATGTTCTTCAGTTCAGTAAGTTAGGTTCTTCAGTTCAGTATGTTAGGTTCTTCAGTTCAGTACGTTAGGTTCTTCAGTTCAGTATGTTAGGTTCTTCAGTTCAGTACGTTAGGTTCTTCAGTTCAGTATGTTAGGTTCTTCAGTTCAGTAAGTTAGGTTCTTCAGTTCAGTTCAGTACGTTAGGTTCTTCAGTTCAGTACGTTAGGTTCTTCAGTTCAGTATGTTAGGTTCTTCAGTTCAGTTCAGTACGTTAGGTTCTTCAGTTCAGTATGTTAGGTTCTTCAGTTCAGTTCAGACGTTAGGTTCTTCAGTTCAGTACGTTAGGTTCTTCAGTTCAGTAAGTTAGGTTCTTCAGTTCAGTTCAGTACGTTAGGTTCTTCAGTTCAGTACGTTAGGTTCTTCAGTTCAGTATGTTAGGTTCTTCAGTTCAGTTCAGTACGTTAGGTTCTTCAGTTCAGTACGTTAGGTTCTTCAGTTCAGTACGTTAGGTTCTTTCAGTTCAGTACGTTAGATTCTTCAGTTCAGTACGTTAGGTTCTTCAGTTCAGTATGGTAGGTTCGTCAGTTCAGTTTAGTACGTTAGGTTCTTCAGTTCAGTACGTTAGGTTCTTCAGTTCAGTTCAGTACGTTAGGTTCTTCAGTTCAGTACGTTAGGTTCTTCAGTTCAGTATGTTAGGTTCTTCAGTTCAGTTCAGTACGTTAGGTTCTTCAGTTCAGTATGTTAGGTTCTTCAGTTCAGTTCAGTACGTTAGGTTCTTCAGTTCAGTACGTTAGGTTCTTCAGTTCAGTAAGTTAGGTTCTTCAGTTCAGTACATTAGGTTCTTCAGTTCAATACGTTAGGTTCTTCAGTTCAGTACGTTAGGTTCTTCAGTTCAGTACGTTAGGTTCTTCAGTTCAGTATGTTAGGTTCTTCAGTTCAGTTCAGTACGTTAGGTTCTTCAGTTCAGTACATTAGGTTCTTCAGTTCAGTACGTTAGGTTCTTCAGTTCAGTACGTTAGGTTCTTCAGTTCAGTACGTTAGGTTCTTCAGTTCAGTTCAGTACGTTAGGTTCTTCAGTTCAGTACGTTAGGTTCTTCAGTTCAGGATGTTAGGTTCTTCAGTTCAGTTCAGTACGTTAGGTTCTTCAGTTCAGTATGTTAGGTTCTTCAGTTCAGTTCAGTACGTTAGGTTCTTCAGTTCAGTACGTTAGGTTCTTCAGTTCAGTAAGTTAGGTTCTTCAGTTCAGTACGTTAGGTTCTTCAGTTCAGTACGTTAGGTTCTTCAGTTCAGTACGTTAGGTTCTTCAGTTCAGTAAGTTAGGTTCTTCAGTTCAGTATGTTAGGTTCTTCAGTTCAGTTCAGTACGTTAGGTTCTTCAGTTCAGTACATTATGTTCTTCAGTTCAGTACGTTAGGTTCTTTAGTTCAGTACATTAGGTTCTTCAGTTCAGTATGTTAGGTTCTTCAGGTCAGTACGTTAGGTTCTTCAGTTCAGTTCAGTACGTTAGGTTCTTCAGTTCAGTACGTTAGGTTCTTCAGTTCAGTACATTAGGTTCTTCAGTTCAGTTCAGTACGTTAGGTTCTTCAGTTCAGTTCAGTACGTTAGGTTCTTCAGTTCAGTACGTTAGGTTCTTCAGTTCAGTATGTTAGGTTCTTCAGTTCAGTACGTTTGGTTCTTCAGTTCAGTATGTTAGGTTCTTCAGTTCAGTTCAGTACGTTAGGTTCTTCAGTTCAGTACGTTAGGTTCTTCAGTTCAGTAAGTTAGGTTCTTCAGTTCAGTACGTTAGGTTCTTCAGTTCAGTACGTTAGGTTCTTCAGTTCAGTACGTTAGGTTCTTCAGTTCAGTACATTAGGTTCTTCAGTTCAGTACGTTAGGTTCTTCAGTTCAGTACGTTAGGTTCTTCAGTTCAGTACGTTAGGTTCTTCAGTTCAGTACGTTAGGTTCTTCAGTTCAGTATGTTAGGTTCTTCAGTTCAGTTCAGTACGTTAGGTTCTTCAGTTTACATTAGGTTTCAGTTCAGTACGTTAGGTTCTTCAGTTCAGTACGTTAGGTTCTTCAGTTCAGTATGTTAGGTTCTTCAGTTCAGTTCAGTACGTTAGGTTCTTCAGTTCAGTACGTTAGGTTCTTCAGTTCAGTTCAGTTCAGTACGTTAGGTTCTTCAGTTCAGGATGTTAGGTTCTTCAGTTCAGGTCAGTACGTTAGGTTCTTCAGTTCAGTATGTTAGGTTCTTCAGTTCAGTTCAGTACGTTAGGTTCTTCAGTTCAGTACGTTAGGTTCTTCAGTTCAGTAAGTTAGTTTCTTCAGTTCAGTACGTTAGGTTCTTCAGTTAGGTACCTTAGGTTCTTCAGTTCAGTACGTTAGGTTCTTCAGTTCAGTAAGTTAGGTTCTTCAGTTCAGTATGTTAGGTTCTTCAGTTCAGTTCAGTACGTTAGGTTCTTCAGTTCAGTACATTAGGTTCTTCAGTTCAGTACGTTAGGTTCTTTAGTTCAGTACATTAGGTTCTTCAGTTCAGTATGTTAGGTTCTTCAGTTCAGTACGTTAGGTTCTTCAGTTCAGTTCAGTACGTTAGGTTCTTCAGTTCAGTACGTTAGGTTCTTCAGTTCAGTACGTTAGGTTCTTCAGTTCAGTACTTTAGGTTCTTCAGTTCAGTACGTTAGGTTCTTCAGTTCAGTTCAGTACGTTAGGTTCTTCAGTTCAGTACGTTAGGTTCTTCAGTTCAGTTCGTTAGGTTCTTCAGTTCAGTACGTTAGGTTCTTCAGTTCAGTACGTTAGGTTCTTCAGTTCAGTACTTTAGGTTCTTCAGTTCAGTAAGTTAGGTTCTTCAGTTCAGTTCAGTATGTTAGGTTCTTCAGTTCAGTACGTTAGGTTCTTCAGTTCAGTACGTTAGGTTCTTCAGTTCAGTACGTTAGGTTCTTCAGTTCAGTACATTAGGTTCTTCAGTTCAGTACATTAGGTTCAGTTCAGTACGTTAGGTTCTTCAGTTCAGTATGTTAGGTTCTTCAGTTCAGTTCAGTACGTTAGGTTCTTCAGTTCAGTACATTAGGTTCTTCAGTTCAGTACGTTAGGTTCTTCAGTTCAGTATGTTAGGTTCTTCAGTTCAGTACGTTAGGTTCTTCAGTTCAGTATGTTAGGTTCTTCAGTTCAGTACGTTAGGTTCTTCAGTTCAGTACGTTAGGTTCTTCAGTTCAGTTCAGTACGTTAGGTTCTTCATTTCAGTACGTTAGGTTCTTCAGTTCAGTATGTTAGGTTCTTCAGTTCAGTACATTAGGTTCTTCAGTTCAGTACGTTAGGTTCTTCAGTTCAGTACGTTAGGTTCTTCAGTTCAGTTCAGTTCAGTATGTTAGGTTCTTCAGTTCAGTTCAGTACGTTAGGTTCTTCAGTTCAGTACGTTAGGTTCTTCAGTTCAGTTCGTTAGGTTCTTCAGTTCAGTACGTTAGGTTCTTCAGTTCAGTACGTTAGGTTCTTCAGTTCAGTACTTTAGGTTCTTCAGTTCAGTAAGTTAGGTTCTTCAGTTCAGTTCAGTATGTTAGGTTCTTCAGTTCAGTACGTTAGGTTCTTCAGTTCAGTACGTTAGGTTCTTCAGTTCAGTACGTTAGGTTCTTCAGTTCAGTACATTAGGTTCTTCAGTTCAGTACATTAGGTTCTTCAGTTCAGTACGTTAGGTTCTTCAGTTCAGTACATTAGGTTCTTCAGTTCAGTTCAGTACGTTAGGTTCTTCAGTTCAGTACGTTAGGTTCTTCAGTCCAGTTCAGTACGTTAGGTTCTTCAGTTCAGTACGTTAGGTTCTTCAGTTCAGTACGTTAGGTTCTTCAGTTCAGTATGTTAGGTTCTTCAGTTCAGTACGTTAGGTTCTTCAGTTCAGTACGTTAGGTTCTTCACGTTAGGTTCTTCAGTTCAGTACGTTAGGTTCTTCAGTTCAGTACGTTAGGTTCTTCAGTTCAGTACGTTAGGTTCTTCAGTTCAGTACGTTAGGTTCTTCAGTTCAGTACGTTAGGTTCTTCAGTTCAGTTCTTCAGTTCAGTATGTTAGGTTCTTCAGTTCAGTTCAGTACGTTAGGTTCTTCAGTTCAGTACGTTAGGTTCTTCAGTCCAGTTCAGTACGTTAGATTCTTCAGTTCAGTACGTTAGGTTCTTCAGTTCAGTATGGTAGGTTCTTCAGTTCAGTTTAGTACGTTAGGTTCTTCAGTTCAGTACATTAGGTTCTTCAGTTCAGTACGTTAGGTTCTTCAGTTCAGTACGTTAGGTTCTTCAGTTCAGTAAGTTATGTTCTTCAGTTCAGTATGTTAGGTTCTTCAGTTCAGTTCAGTACGTTAGGTTCTTCAGTTCAGTACGTTAGGTTCTTCAGTCCAGTTCAGTACGTTAGATTCTTCAGTTCAGTACGTTAGGTTCTTCAGTTCAGTATGGTAGGTTCTTCAGTTCAGTTTAGTACGTTAGGTTCTTCAGTTCAGTACGTTAGGTTCTTCAGTTCAGTAAGTTAGGTTCTTCAGTTCAGTATGTTAGGTTCTTCAGTTCAGTACGTTAGGTTCTTCAGTTCAGTATGTTAGGTTCTTCAGTTCAGTACGTTAGGTTCTTCAGTTCAGTATGTTAGGTTCTTCAGTTCAGTAAGTTAGGTTCTTCAGTTCAGTACGTTAGGTTCTTCAGTTCAGTACTTTAGGTTCTTCAGTTCAGTAAGTTAGGTTCTTCAGTTCAGTATGTTAGGTTCTTCAGTTCAGTATGTTAGGTTCTTCAGTTCAGTTCAGTACGTTAGGTTCTTCAGTTCAGTATGTTAGGTTCTTCAGTTCAGTAAGTTAGGTTCTTCAGTTCAGTTCAGTACGTTAGGTTCTTCAGTTCAGTACTTTAGGTTCTTCAGTTCAGTAAGTTAGGTTCTTCAGTTCAGTAAGTTAGGTTCTTCAGTTCAGTATGTTAGGTTCTTCAGTTTCAGGTTCTTAGTTCGTTAGGTTCTTCAGTTTCGTTAGGTTCTTCAGTTCAGTATGTTAGGTTCTTCAGTTCAGTTCAGTACGTTAGGGTTCTTCGTTAGGTTCTTCAGTTCAGTACGTTAGGTTCTTCAGTTCAGTACGTTAGGTTCTTCAGTTCAGTACGTTAGGTTCTTCAGTTCAGTAAGTTAGGTTCTTCAGTTCAGTATGTTAGGTTCTTCAGTTCAGTTCAGTACGTTAGGTTCTTCAGTTCAGTATGTTAGGTTCTTCAGTTCAGTTCAGTACGTTAGGTTCTTCAGTTCAGTACGTTAGGTTCTTCAGTTCAGTAAGTTAGGTTCTTCAGTTCAGTACGTTAGGTTCTTCAGTTCAGTACGTTAGGTTCTTCAGTTCAGTACGTTAGGTTCTTCAGTTCAGTAAGTTAGGTTCTTCAGTTCAGTACGTTAGGTTCTTCAGTTCAGTTCAGTACGTTAGGTTCTTCAGTTCAGTACATTATGTTCTTCAGTTCAGTACGTTAGGTTCAGTTCAGTACATTAGGTTCTTCAGTTCAGTATGTTAGGTTCTTCAGTTCAGTACGTTAGGTTCTTCAGTTCAGTTCAGTACGTTAGGTTCTTCAGTTCAGTACGTTAGGTTCTTCAGTTCAGTACATTAGGTTCTTCAGTTCAGTTCAGTACGTTAGGTTCTTCAGTTCAGTTCAGTACGTTAGGTTCTTCAGTTCAGTACGTTAGGTTCTTCAGTTCAGTACGTTTGGTTCTTCAGTTCAGTATGTTAGGTTCTTCAGTTCAGTTCAGTACGTTAGGTTCTTCAGTTCAGTACGTTAGGTTCTTCAGTTCAGTAAGTTAGGTTCTTCAGTTCAGTACGTTAGGTTCTTCAGTTCAGTACGTTAGGTTCTTCAGTTCAGTACGTTAGGTTCTTCAGTTCAGGTTCTTCAGTTCAGTACGTTAGGTTCTTCAGTTCAGTCGTTAGGTTCTTCAGTTCAGTACGTTAGGTTCTTCAGTTCAGTACGTTAGGTTCTTCAGTTCAGTATGTTAGGTTCTTCAGTTCAGTACGTTAGGTTCTTCAGTTCAGTACGTTAGGTTCTTCAGTTCAGTTCAGTACGTTAGGTTCTTCAGTTCAGTATGTTAGGTTCTTCAGTTCAGTTCAGTATGTTAGGTTCTTCAGTTCAGTTCAGTAGTACGTTAGGTTCTTCAGTTCAGTACGTTAGGTTCTTCAGTTCAGTACATTAGGTTCTTCAGTTCAGTACATTAGGTTCTTCAGTTCAGTACGTTAGGTTCTTCAGTTCAGTACATTAGGTTCTTCAGTTCAGTTCAGTACGTTAGGTTCTTCAGTTCAGTACGTTAGGTTCTTTCAGTTCAGTACGTTAGGTTCTTCAGTTCAGTACGTTAGGTTCTTCAGTTCAGTACGTTAGGTTCTTCAGTTCAGTATGTTAGGTTCTTCAGTTCAGTTCAGTACGTTAGGTTCTTCAGTTCAGTACGTTAGGTTCTTCAGTTCAGTTCAGTACGTTAGGTTCTTCAGTTCAGTACGTTAGGTTCTTCAGTTCAGTAAGTTAGGTTCTTCAGTTCAGTACAGTAGGTTCTTCAGTTCAGTACGTTAGGTTCTTCAGTTCAGTACGTTAGGTTCTTCAGTTCAGTAAGTTAGGTTCTTCAGTTCAGTATGTTAGGTTCTTCAGTTCAGTTCAGTACGTTAGGTTCTTCAGTTCAGTACGTTAGGTTCTTCAGTTCAGTTCAGTACGTTAGGTTCTTCAGTTCAGTACGTTAGGTTCTTCAGTTCAGTATGTTAGGTTCTTCAGTTCAGTACGTTAGGTTCTTCAGTTCAGTACATTAGGTTCTTCAGTTCAGTACGTTAGGTTCTTCAGTTCAGTAAGTTAGGTTCTTCAGTTCAGTACGTTAGGTTCTTCAGTTCAGTATGTTAGGTTCTTCAGTTCAGTTCAGTACGTTAGGTTCTTCAGTTCAGTACGTTAGGTTCTTCAGTCCAGTTCAGTACGTTAGATTCTTCAGTTCAGTACGTTAGGTTCTTCAGTTCAGTATGGTAGGTTCTTCAGTTCAGTTTAGTACGTTAGGTTCTTCAGTTCAGTACGTTAGGTTCTTCAGTTCAGTAAGTTAGGTTCTTCAGTTCAGTATGTTAGGTTCTTCAGTTCAGTACGTTAGGTTCTTCAGTTCAGTATGTTAGGTTCTTCAGTTCAGTACGTTAGGTTCTTCAGTTCAGTATGTTAGGTTCTTCAGTTCAGTAAGTTAGGTTCTTCAGTTCAGTACGTTAGGTTCTTCAGTTCAGTACTTTAGGTTCTTCAGTTCAGTAAGTTAGGTTCTTCAGTTCAGTATGTTAGGTTCTTCAGTTCAGTATGTTAGGTTCTTCAGTTCAGTTCAGTACGTTAGGTTCTTCAGTTCAGTATGTTAGGTTCTTCAGTTCAGTAAGTTAGGTTCTTCAGTTCAGTTCAGTACGTTAGGTTCTTCAGTTCAGTACTTTAGGTTCTTCAGTTCAGTAAGTTAGGTTCTTCAGTTCAGTAAGTTAGGTTCTTCAGTTCAGTATGTTAGGTTCTTCAGTTCAGTACGTTAGGTTCTTCAGTTCAGTACTTTAGGTTCTTCAGTTCAGTACGTTAGGTTCTTCAGTTCAGTATGTTAGGTTCTTCAGTTCAGTTCAGTACGTTAGGTTCTTCAGTTCAGTACGTTAGGTTCTTCAGTTCAGTACGTTAGGTTCTTCAGTTCAGTACGTTAGGTTCTTCAGTTCAGTACGTTAGGTTCTTCAGTTCAGTAAGTTAGGTTCTTCAGTTCAGTATGTTAGGTTCTTCAGTTCAGTTCAGTACGTTAGGTTCTTCAGTTCAGTATGTTAGGTTCTTCAGTTCAGTTCAGTACGTTAGGTTCTTCAGTTCAGTACGTTAGGTTCTTCAGTTCAGTAAGTTAGGTTCAGTTTACGTTAGGTTCTTCAGTTCAGTACGTTAGGTTCTTCAGTTCAGTACGTTAGGTTCTTCAGTTCAGTAAGTTAGGTTCTTCAGTTCAGTACGTTAGGTTCTTCAGTTCAGTACGTTAGGTTCTTCAGTTCAGTACGTTAGGTTCTTCAGTTCAGTAAGTTAGGTTCTTCAGTTCAGTATGTTAGGTTCTTCAGTTCAGTTCAGTACGTTAGGTTCTTCAGTTCAGTACATTAGGTTCTTCAGTTCAGTATGTTAGGTTCTTCAGGTCAGTACGTTAGGTTCTTCAGTTCAGTTCAGTACGTTAGGTTCTTCAGTTCAGTACGTTAGGTTCTTCAGTTCAGTACGTTAGGTTCTTCAGTTCAGTTCAGTACGTTAGGTTCTTCAGTTCAGTTCAGTACGTTAGGTTCTTCAGTTCAGTACGTTAGGTTCTTCAGTTCAGTATGTTAGGTTCTTCAGTTCAGTACGTTTGGTTCTTCAGTTCAGTATGTTAGGTTCTTCAGTTCAGTTCAGTACGTTAGGTTCTTCAGTTCAGTACGTTAGGTTCTTCAGTTCAGGTTCTTCAGTTCAGTACGTTAGGTTCTTCAGTTCAGTACGTTAGGTTCTTCAGTTCAGTACGTTAGGTTCTTCAGTTCAGTACGTTAGGTTCTTCAGTTCAGTACGTTAGGTTCTTCAGTTCAGTACGTTAGGTTCTTCAGTTCAGTACGTTAGGTTCTTCAGTTCAGTATGTTAGGTTCTTCAGTTCAGTTCAGTACGTTAGGTTCTTCAGTTCAGTACATTAGGTTCTTCAGTTCAGTACGTTAGGTTCTTCAGTTCAGTACGTTAGGTTCTTCAGTTCAGTATGTTAGGTTCTTCAGTTCAGTTCAGTATGTTAGGTTCTTCAGTTCAGTAAGTTAGGTTCTTCAGTTCAGTTCAGTACGTTAGGTTCTTCAGTTCAGTACTTTAGGTTCTTCAGTTCAGTAAGTTAGGTTCTTCAGTTCAGTAAGTTAGGTTCTTCAGTTCAGTATGTTAGGTTCTTCAGTTCAGTACGTTAGGTTCTTCAGTTCAGTACTTTAGGTTCTTCAGTTCAGTACGTTAGGTTCTTCAGTTCAGTAAGTTAGGTTCTTCAGTTCAGTATGTTAGGTTCTTCAGTTCAGTACGTTAGGTTCTTCAGTTCAGTATGTTAGGTTCTTCAGTTCAGTACGTTAGGTTCTTCAGTTCAGTATGTTAGGTTCTTCAGTTCAGTAAGTTAGGTTCTTCAGTTCAGTTCAGTACGTTAGGTTCTTCAGTTCAGTACGTTAGGTTCTTCAGTTCAGTATGTTAGGTTCTTCAGTTCAGTTCAGTACGTTAGGTTCTTCAGTTCAGTATGTTAGGTTCTTCAGTTCAGTTCAGTACGTTAGGTTCTTCAGTTCAGTACGTTAGGTTCTTCAGTTCAGTAAGTTAGGTTCTTCAGTTCAGTTCAGTACGTTAGGTTCTTCAGTTCAGTACGTTAGGTTCTTCAGTTCAGTATGTTAGGTTCTTCAGTTCAGTTCAGTACGTTAGGTTCTTCAGTTCAGTACTTTAGGTTCTTCAGTTCAGTACGTTAGGTTCTTCAGTTCAGTACGTTAGGTTCTTCAGTTCAGTATGTTAGGTTCTTCAGTTCAGTAAGTTAGGTTCTTCAGTTCAGTTCAGTACGTTAGGTTCTTCAGTTCAGTACGTTAGGTTCTTCAGTTCAGTTCAGTACGTTAGGTTCTTCAGTTCAGTACGTTAGGTTCTTCAGTTCAGTATGTTAGGTTCTTCAGTTCAGTACGTTAGGTTCTTCAGTTCAGTATGTTAGGTTCTTCAGTTCAGTTCAGTACGTTAGGTTCTTCAGTTCAGTACGTTAGGTTCTTCAGTTCAGTAAGTTAGGTTCTTCAGTTCAGTACATTAGGTTCTTCAGTTCAGTACGTTAGGTTCTTCAGTTCAGTACGTTAGGTTCTTCAGTTCAGTACGTTAGGTTCTTCAGTTCAGTATGTTAGGTTCTTCAGTTCAGTACGTTAGGTTCTTCAGTTCAGTACGTTAGGTTCTTCAGTTCAGTCGTTAGGTTCTTCAGTTCAGTATGTTAGGTTCTTCAGTTCAGTACGTTAGGTTCTTCAGTTCAGTACGTTAGGTTCTTCAGTTCAGTTCAGTACGTTAGGTTCTTCAGTTCAGTACGTTAGGTTCTTCAGTTCAGTATGTTAGGTTCTTCAGTTCAGTTCAGTACGTTAGGTTCTTCAGTTCAGTATGTTAGGTTCTTCAGGTTCTTCAGTTCAGTACGTTAGGTTCTTCAGTTCAGTACGTTAGGTTCTTCAGTTCAGTACGTTAGGTTCTTCAGTTCAGTAAGTTAGGTTCTTCAGTTCAGTATGTTAGGTTCTTCAGTTCAGTACGTTAGGTTCTTCAGTTCAGTAAGTTAGGTTCTTCAGTTCAGTATGTTAGGTTCTTCAGTTCAGTTCAGTACGTTAGGTTCAGTTCAGTACATTATGTTCTTCAGTTCAGTACGTTAGGTTCTTTAGTTCAGTTAGGTTCTTCAGTTCAGTATGTTAGGTTCTTCAGTTCAGTATGTTAGGTTCTTCAGTTCAGTACGTTAGGTTCTTCAGTTCAGTTCAGTACGTTAGGTTCTTCAGTTTCAGGTTCAGTTCAGTAAGTTAGGTTCTTCAGTTCAGTACGTTAGGTTCTTCAGTTCAGTATGTTAGGTTCTTCAGTTCAGTACGTTAGGTTCTTCAGTTCAGTTTAGGTTCTTCAATTCAGTACGTTAGGTTCTTCAGTTCAGTACGTTAGGTTCTTCAGTTCAGTATGTTAGGTTCTTCAGTTCAGTACGTTAGGTTCTTCAGTTCAGTATGTTAGGTTCTTCAGTTCAGTACGTTAGGTTCTTCAGTTCAGTATGTTAGGTTCTTCAGTTCAGTAAGTTAGGTTCTTCAGTTCAGTTCAGTACGTTAGGTTCTTCAGTTCAGTCAGGTTCTTCAGTTCAGTATGTTAGGTTCTTCAGTTCAGTTCAGTACGTTAGGTTCTTCAGTTCAGTATGTTAGGTTCTTCAGTTCAGTTCAGTACGTTAGGTTCTTCAGTTCAGTACGTTAGGTTCTTCAGTTCAGTACGTTAGGTTCTTCAGTTCAGTTCAGTACGTTAGGTTCTTCAGTTCAGTACGTTAGGTTCTTCAGTTCAGTATGTTAGGTTCTTCAGTTCAGTTCAGTACGTTAGGTTCTTCAGTTCAGTACGTTAGGTTCTTCAGTTCAGTACGTTAGGTTCTTCAGTCCAGTTCAGTACGTTAGATTCTTCAGTTCAGTACGTTAGGTTCTTCAGTTCAGTATGGTAGGTTCTTCAGTTCAGTTTAGTACGTTAGGTTCTTCAGTTCAGTACGTTAGGTTCTTCAGTTCAGTTCAGTACGTTAGGTTCTTCAGTTCAGTACGTTAGGTTCTTCAGTTCAGTATGTTAGGTTCTTCAGTTCAGTTCAGTACGTTAGGTTCTTCAGTTCAGTATGTTAGGTTCTTCAGTTCAGTTCAGTACGTTAGGTTCTTCAGTTCAGTTAGGTTCTTCAGTTCAGTAAGTTAGGTTCTTCAGTTCAGTACGTTAGGTTCTTCAGTTCAGTACGTTAGGTTCTTCAGTTCAGTACGTTAGGTTCTTCAGTTCAGTACGTTAGGTTCTTCAGTTCAGTATGTTAGGTTCTTCAGTTCAGTTCAGTACGTTAGGTTCTTCAGTTCAGTACGTTAGGTTCTTCAGTTCAGTAGTTATGTTCTTCAGTTCAGTAGGTTCTTCAGTTCAGTTCAGTATGTTAGGTTCTTCAGTTCAGTACGTTAGGTTCTTCAGTTCAGTTCAGTACGTTAGGTTCTTCAGTTCAGTACGTTAGGTTCTTCAGTTCAGTATGTTAGGTTCTTCAGTTCAGTCAGTACGTTAGGTTCTTCAGTTCAGTATGTTAGGTTCTTCAGTTCAGTTCAGTACGTTAGGTTCTTCAGTTCAGTACGTTAGGTTCTTCAGTTCAGTACGTTAGGTTCTTCAGTTCAGTACGTTAGGTTCTTCAGTTCAGTACGTTAGGTTCTTCAGTTCAGTTCAGTACGTTAGGTTCTTCATTTCAGTACGTTAGGTTCTTCAGTTCAGTATGTTAGGTTCTTCAGTTCAGTTCAGTACGTTAGGTTCTTCAGTTCAGTACATTAGGTTCTTCAGTTCAGTACGTGAGGTTCTTCAGTTCAGTATGTTAGGTTCTTCAGTTCAGTATGTTAGGTTCTTCAGTTCAGTACATTAGGTTCTTCAGTTCAGTTCAGTACGTTAGGTTCTTCAGTTCAGTACATTAGGTTCTTCAGTTCAGTACGTTAGGTTCTTCAGTTCAGTACGTTAGGTTCTTCAGTTCAGTACGTTAGGTTCTTCAGTTCAGTACGTTAGGTTCTTCAGTTCAGTACGTTAGGTTCTTCAGTTCAGTACGTTAGGTTCTTCAGTTCAGTACGTTAGGTTCTTCAGTTCAGTATGTTAGGTTCTTCAGTTCAGTACGTTAGGTTCTTCAGTTCAGTACGTTAGGTTCTTCAGTTCAGTACGTTAGGTTCTTCAGTTCAGTATGTTAGGTTCTTCAGTTCAGTACGTTAGGTTCTTCAGTTCAGTTCAGTACGTTAGGTTCTTCAGTTCAGTACGTTAGGTTCTTCAGTTCAGTATGTTAGGTTCTTCAGTTCAGTTCAGTACGTTAGGTTCTTCAGTTCAGTATGTTAGGTTCTTCAGGTTCTTCAGTTCAGTACGTTAGGTTCTTCAGTTCAGTACGTTAGGTTCTTCAGTTCAGTAAGTTAGGTTCTTCAGTTCAGTTCTACGTTAGGTTCTTCAGTTCAGTACGTTAGGTTCTTCAGTTCAGTATGTTAGGTTCTTCAGTTCAGTTCAGTACGTTAGGTTCTTCAGTTCAGTACGTTAGGTTCTTCAGTTCAGTACGTTAGGTTCTTCAGTTCAGTTCAGTACGTTAGGTTCTTCAGTTCAGTACGTTAGGTTCTTCAGTTCAGTATGTTAGGTTCTTCAGTTCAGTTCAGTCGTTAGGTTCTTCAGTTCAGTATGTTAGGTTCTTCAGTTCAGTTCAGTACGTTAGGTTCTTCAGTTCAGTACGTTAGGTTCTTCAGTTCAGTATGTTAGGTTCTTCAGTTCAGTTCAGTACGTTAGGTTCTTCAGTTCAGTATGTTAGGTTCTTCAGTTCAGTTCAGTACGTTAGGTTCTTCAGTTCAGTACGTTAGGTTCTTCAGTTCAGTAAGTTAGGTTCTTCAGTTCAGTACGTTAGGTTCTTCAGTTCAGTACGTTAGGTTCTTCAGTTCAGTACGTTAGGTTCTTCAGTTCAGTACGTTAGGTTCTTCAGTTCAGTACGTTAGGTTCTTCAGTTCAGTTCAGTACGTTAGGTTCTTCAGTTCAGTACATTAGGTTCTTCAGTTCAGTACGTTAGGTTCTTCAGTTCAGTATGTTAGGTTCTTCAGTTCAGTTCAGTACGTTAGGTTCTTCAGTTCAGTACGTTAGGTTCTTCAGTTCAGTACGTTAGGTTCTTCAGTTCAGTACTTTAGGTTCTTCAGTCCAGTACGTTAGGTTCTTCAGTTCAGTTCAGTACGTTAGGTTCTTCAGTTCAGTATGTTAGGTTCAGTTCAGTTCAGTACGTTAGGTTCTTCAGTTCAGTACGTTAGGTTCTTCAGTTCAGTAAGTTAGGTTCTTCAGTTCAGTACGTTAGGTTCTTCAGTTCAGTACGTTAGGTTCTTCAGTTCAGTACGTTAGGTTCTTCAGTTCAGTAAGTTAGGTTCTTCAGTTCAGTATGTTAGGTTCTTCAGTTCAGTTCAGTACGTTAGGTTCTTCAGTTCAGTACATTATGTTCTTCAGTTCAGTACGTTAGGTTCTTTAGTTCAGTACGTTAGGTTCTTCAGTTAGGTTCTTCAGTTCAGTTCAGTACGTTAGGTTCTTCAGTTCAGTACGTTAGGTTCTTCAGTTCAGTAAGTTAGGTTCTTCAGTTCAGTACGTTAGGTTCTTCAGTTCAGTACGTTAGGTTCTTCAGTTCAGTACATTAGGTTCTTCAGTTCAGTACGTTAGGTTCTTCAGTTCAGTACGTTAGGTTCTTCAGTTCAGTATGTTAGGTTCTTCAGTTCAGTTCAGTACGTTAGGTTCTTCAGTTCAGTACGTTAGGTTCAGTTCAGTTCAGTTCGTTAGGTTCAGTCAGGATGTTAGGTTCTTCAGTTTCAGTACGTTAGGTTCTTCAGTTCAGTATGTTAGGTTCTTCAGTTCAGTTCAGTACGTTAGGTTCTTCAGTTCAGTACGTTAGGTTCTTCAGTTCAGTAAGTTAGGTTCTTCAGTTCAGTACGTTAGGTTCTTCTTAGGTTCTTCAGTTCAGTACGTTAGGTTCTTCAGTTCAGTAAGTTAGGTTCTTCAGTTCAGTATGTTAGGTTCTTCAGTTCAGTACGTTAGGTTCTTCAGTTCAGTACGTTAGGTTCTTCAGTTCAGTACGTTAGGTTCTTCAGTTCAGTTCATTAGGTTCTTCAGTTCAGTATGTTAGGTTCTTCAGTTCAGTATGTTAGGTTCTTCAGTTCAGTTCAGTACGTTAGGTTCTTCAGTTCAGTACGTTAGGTTCTTCAGTTCAGTAAGTTAGGTTCTTCAGTTCAGTACGTTAGGTTCTTCAGTTCAGTACGTTAGGTTCTTCAGTTCAGTACGTTAGGTTCTTCAGTTCAGTACGTTAGGTTCTTCAGTTCAGTACGTTAGGCTTCAGTTCAGTACGTTAGGTTCTTCAGTTCAGTACGTTAGGTTCTTCAGTTCAGTACGTTAGGTTCTTCAGTTCAGTATGTTAGGTTCTTCAGTTCAGTTCAGTACGTTAGGTTCTTCAGTTCAGTACGTTAGGTTCTTCAGTTCAGTACGTTAGGTTCTTCAGTTCAGTACGTTAGGTTCTTCAGTTCAGTATGTTAGGTTCTTCAGTTCAGTTCAGTACGTTAGGTTCTTCAGTTCAGTACGTTAGGTTCTTCAGTTCAGTTCAGTACGTTAGGTTCTTCAGTTCAGTATGTTAGGTTCTTCAGTTCAGTTCAGTACGTTAGGTTCTTCAGTTCAGTATGTTAGGTTCTTCAGTTCAGTTCAGTACGTTAGGTTCTTCAGTTCAGTAAGTTAGTTTCTTCAGTTCAGTACGTTAGGTTCTTCAGTTAGGTACCTTAGGTTCTTCAGTTCAGTACGTTAGGTTCTTCAGTTCAGTAAGTTAGGTTCTTCAGTTCAGTATGTTAGGTTCTTCAGTTCAGTTCAGTACGTTAGGTTCTTCAGTTCAGTACATTAGGTTCTTCAGTTCAGTACGTTAGGTTCTTTAGTTCAGTACATTAGGTTCTTCAGTTCAGTATGTTAGGTTCTTCAGTTCAGTACGTTAGGTTCTTCAGTTCAGTTCAGTATGTTAGGTTCTTCAGTTCAGTACGTTAGGTTCTTCAGTTCAGTACGTTAGGTTCTTCAGTTCAGTACTTTAGGTTCTTCAGTTCAGTACGTTAGGTTCTTCAGTTCAGTTCAGTACGTTAGGTTCTTCAGTTCAGTACGTTAGGTTCTTCAGTTCAGTTCAGGTTCTTCAGTTCAGTACGTTAGGTTCTTCAGTTCAGTACGTTAGGTTTTCAGTTCAGTACTTTAGGTTCTTCAGTTCAGTAGTTAGGTTCTTCAGTTCAGTTCAGTATGTTAGGTTCTTCAGTTCAGTACGTTAGGTTCTTCAGTTCAGTACGTTAGGTTCTTCAGTTCAGTACGTTAGGTTCTTCAGTTCAGTACATTAGGTTCTTCAGTTCAGTACATTAGGTTCTTCAGTTCAGTACGTTAGGTTCTTCAGTTCAGTACATTAGGTTCTTCAGTTCAGTTCAGTACGTTAGGTTCTTCAGTTCAGTACGTTAGGTTCTTCAGTCCAGTTCAGTACGTTAGATTCTTCAGTTCAGTACGTTAGGTTCTTCAGTTCAGTACGTTAGGTTCTTCAGTTCAGTATGTTAGGTTCTTCAGTTCAGTTCAGTACGTTAGGTTCTTCAGTTCAGTACGTTAGGTTCTTCAGTTCAGTACGTTAGGTTCTTCAGTTCAGTACGTTAGGTTCTTCAGTTCAGTAAGTTAGGTTCTTCAGTTCAGTACATTAGGTTCTTCAGTTCAGTACGTTAGGTTCTTCAGTTCAGTACGTTAGGTTCTTCAGTTCAGTTATGTTCTTCAGTTCAGTATGTTAGGTTCTTCAGTTCAGTTCAGTACGTTAGGTTCTTCAGTTCAGTACGTTAGGTTCTTCAGTCCAGTTCAGTACGTTAGATTCTTCAGTTCAGTACGTTAGGTTCTTCAGTTCAGTATGTTAGGTTCTTCAGTTCAGTTCAGTACGTTAGGTTCTTCAGTTCAGTACGTTAGGTTCTTCAGTTCAGTAAGTTAGGTTCTTCAGTTCAGTATGTTAGGTTCTTCAGTTCAGTACGTTAGGTTCTTCAGTTCAGTATGTTAGGTTCTTCAGTTTCGTTAGGTTCTTCAGTTCAGTATGTTAGGTTCTTCAGTTCAGTAAGTTAGGTTCTTCAGTTCAGTACGTTAGGTTCTTCAGTTCAGTACTTTAGGTTCTTCAGTTCAGTAAGTTAGGTTCTTCAGTTCAGTATGTTAGGTTCTTCAGTTCAGTATGTTAGGTTCTTCAGTTCAGTTCAGTACGTTAGGTTCTTCAGTTCAGTTGTTAGGTTCTTCAGTTCAGTAAGTTAGGTTCTTCAGTTCAGTTCAGTAGTTAGGTTCTTCAGTTCAGTCTTTAGGTTCTTCAGTTCAGTAAGTTAGGTTCTTCAGTTCAGTAAGTTAGGTTCTTCAGTTCAGTATGTTAGGTTCTTCAGTTCAGTACGTTAGGTTCTTCAGTTCAGTACTTTAGGTTCTTCAGTTCAGTACGTTAGGTTCTTCAGTTCAGTAAGTTAGGTTCTTCAGTTCAGTATGTTAGGTTCTTCAGTTCAGTACGTTAGGTTCTTCAGTTCAGTATGTTAGGTTCTTCAGTTCAGTACGTTAGGTTCTTCAGTTCAGTATGTTAGGTTCTTCAGTTCAGTAAGTTAGGTTCTTCAGTTCAGTTCAGTACGTTAGGTTCTTCAGTTCAGTACGTTAGGTTCTTCAGTTCAGTACGTTAGGTTCTTCAGTTCAGTACGTTAGGTTCTTCAGTTCAGTTCAGTACGTTAGGTTCTTCAGTTCAGTACATTAGGTTCCTCAGTTCAGTACGTTAGGTTCTTCAGTTCAGTACGTTAGGTTCTTCAGTTCAGTATGTTAGGTTCTTCAGTTCAGTTCAGTACGTTAGGTTCTTCAGTTCAGTACGTTAGGTTCTTCAGTTCAGTTCAGTCGTTAGGTTCTTCAGTTCAGGATGTTAGGTTCTTCAGTTTCAGTACGTTAGGTTCTTCAGTTCAGTATGTTAGGTTCTTCAGTTCAGTTCAGTACGTTAGGTTCTTCAGTTCAGTACGTTAGGTTCTTCAGTTCAGTATGTTAGGTTCTTCAGTTCAGTTCAGTACGTTAGGTTCTTCAGTTCAGTACGTTAGGTTCTTCAGTTCAGTTACGTTAGGTTCTTCAGTTCAGATGTTAGGTTCTTCAGTTCAGTTCAGTACGTTAGGTTCTTCAGTTCAGTATGTTAGGTTCTTCAGTTCAGTTCAGTATGTTAGGTTCTTCAGTTCAGTACGTTAGGTTCTTCAGTTCAGTAAGTTAGTTCTTCAGTTCAGTACGTTAGGTTCTTCAGTTAGGTACCTTAGGTTCTTCAGTTCAGTACGTTAGGTTCTTCAGTTCAGTAAGTTAGGTTCTTCAGTTCAGTATGTTAGGTTCTTCAGTTCAGTTCAGTACGTTAGGTTCTTCAGTTCAGTACATTAGGTTCTTCAGTTCAGTACATTAGGTTCTTTAGTTCAGTACATTAGGTTCTTCAGTTCAGTATGTTAGGTTCTTCAGTTCAGTACGTTAGGTTCTTCAGTTCAGTTCAGTACGTTAGGTTCTTCAGTTCAGTACGTTAGGTTCTTCAGTTCAGTACGTTAGGTTCTTCAGTTCAGTACTTTAGGTTCTTCAGTTCAGTACGTTAGGTTCTTCAGTTCAGTTCAGTACGTTAGGTTCTTCAGTTCAGTTCGTTAGGTTCTTCAGTTCAGTACGTTAGGTTCTTCAGTTCAGTACGTTAGGTTTTTCAGTTCAGTACTTTAGGTTCTTCAGTTCAGTAAGTTAGGTTCTTCAGTTCAGTTCAGTATGTTAGGTTCTTCAGTTCAGTACGTTAGGTTCTTCAGTTCAGTACGTTAGGTTCTTCAGTTCAGTACGTTAGGTTCTTCAGTTCAGTACATTAGGTTCTTCAGTTCAGTTAGGTTCTTCAGTTCAGTACGTTAGGTTCTTCAGTTCAGTACATTAGGTTCTTCAGTTCAGTTCAGTACGTTAGGTTCTTCAGTTCAGTACGTTAGGTTCTTTCAGTTCAGTACGTTAGGTTCTTCAGTTCAGTACGTTAGGTTCTTCAGTTCAGTACGTTAGGTTCTTCAGTTCAGTATGTTAGGTTCTTCAGTTCAGTTCAGTACGTTAGGTTCTTCAGTTCAGTACGTTAGGTTCTTCAGTTCAGTTCAGTACGTTAGGTTCTTCAGTTCAGTACGTTAGGTTCTTCAGTTCAGTAAGTTAGGTTCTTCAGTTCAGTACATTAGGTTCTTCAGTTCAGTACGTTAGGTTCTTCAGTTCAGTACGTTAGGTTCTTCAGTTCAGTAAGTTAGGTTCTTCAGTTCAGTATGTTAGGTTCTTCAGTTCAGTTCAGTACGTTAGGTTCTTCAGTTCAGTACGTTAGGTTCTTTCAGTTCAGTACGTTAGGTTCTTCAGTTCAGTACGTTAGGTTCTTCAGTTCAGTACGTTAGGTTCTTCAGTTCAGTACGTTAGGTTCTTCAGTTCAGTACATTAGGTTCTTCAGTTCAGTACATTAGGTTCTTCAGTTCAGTACGTTAGGTTCTTCAGTTCAGTACGTTAGGTTCTTCAGTTCAGTACGTTAGGTTCTTCAGTTCAGTACGTTAGGTTCTTCAGTTCAGTTCAGTACGTTAGGTTCTTCAGTTCAGTACGTTAGGTTCTTCAGTTCAGTACGTTAGGTTCTTCAGTTCAGTATGTTAGGTTCTTCAGTTCAGTTCAGTACGTTAGGTTCTTCAGTTCAGTTCAGTACGTTAGGTTCTTCAGTTCAGTTCAGTACGTTAGGTTCTTCAGTTCAGTACGTTAGGTTCTTCAGTTCAGTACGTTAGGTTCTTCAGTTCAGTACTTTAGGTTCTTCAGTTCAGTACGTTAGGTTCTTCAGTTCAGTACGTTAGGTTCTTCAGTTCAGTAAGTTAGGTTCTTCAGTTCAGTATGTTAGGTTCTTCAGTTCAGTTCAGTACGTTAGGTTCTTCAGTTCAGTACGTTAGGTTCTTTCAGTTCAGTACGTTAGGTTCTTCAGTTCAGTACGTTAGGTTCTTCAGTTCAGTACGTTAGGTTCTTCAGTTCAGTTCAGTACGTTAGGTTCTTCAGTTCAGTACGTTAGGTTCTTCAGTTCAGTAAGTTAGGTTCTTCAGTTCAGTATGTTAGGTTCTTCAGGTTCTTCATTTCAGTAAGTTAGGTTCTTCAGTTCAGTACGTTAGGTTCTTCAGTTCAGTACATTAGGTTCTTCAGTTCAGTACATTAGGTTCTTCAGTTCAGTACGTTAGGTTCTTCAGTTCAGTACTTTAGGTTCTTCAGTTCAGTAAGTTAGGTTCTTCAGTTCAGTATGTTAGGTTCTTCAGTTCAGTATGTTAGGTTCTTCAGTTCAGTTCAGTACGTTAGGTTCTTCAGTTCAGTATGTTAGGTTCTTCAGTTCAGTACGTTAGGTTCTTCAGTCAGTTCAGTACGTTAGGTTCTTCAGTTCAGTACGTTAGGTTCTTCAGTTCAGTACGTTAGGTTCTTCAGTTCAGTACGTTAGGTTCTTCAGTTCAGTACGTTAGGTTCTTCAGTTCAGTACGTTAGGTTCTTCAGTTCAGTACGTTAGGTTCTTCAGTTCAGTATGTTAGGTTCTTCAGTTCAGTACGTTAGGTTCTTCAGTTCAGTACGTTAGGTTCTTCAGTTCAGTACGTTAGGTTCTTCAGTTCAGTACGTTAGGTTCTTCAGTTCAGTACGTTAGGTTCTTCAGTTCAGTACGTTAGGTTCTTCAGTTCAGTACGTTAGGTTCTTCAGTTCAGTTCAGTACGTTAGGTTCTTCAGTTCAGTACGTTAGGTTCTTCAGTTCAGTACGTTAGGTTCTTCAGTTCAGTACTTTAGGTTCTTCAGTTCAGTATGTTAGGTTCTTCAGTTCAGTTCAGTACGTTAGGTTCTTCAGTTCAGTACGTTAGGTTCTTCTTCAGTTCAGTACGTTAGGTTCTTCAGTTCAGTATGTTAGGTTCTTCAGTTCAGTACGTTAGGTTCTTCAGTTCAGTATGTTAGGTTCTTCAGTTCAGTACGTTAGGTTCTTCAGTTCAGTACGTTAGGTTCTTCAGTTCAGTATGTTAGGTTCTTCAGTTCAGTTCAGTACGTTAGGTTCTTCAGTTCAGTACGTTAGGTTCTTCAGTTCAGTTCAGTACGTTAGGTTCTTCAGTTCAGGTATGTTAGGTTCTTCAGTTCAGTCAGTACGTTAGGTTCTTCAGTTCAGTATGTTAGGTTCTTCAGTTCAGTTCAGTATGTTAGGTTCTTCAGTTCAGTACGTTAGGTTCTTCAGTTCAGTAAGTTAGTTTCTTCAGTTCAGTACGTTAGGTTCTTCAGTTCAGGTACGTTAGGTTCTTCAGTTCACGTTAGGTTCTTCAGTTCAGTAAGTTAGGTTCTTCAGTTCAGTATGTTAGGTTCTTCAGTTCAGTTCAGTACGTTAGGTTCTTCAGTTCAGTACATTAGGTTCTTCAGTTTCAGGTTCTTTAGTTCAGTTAGGTTCTTCAGTTCAGTATGTTAGGTTCTTCAGTTCAGTACGTTAGGTTCTTCAGTTCAGTTCAGTATGTTAGGTTCTTCAGTTCAGTACGTTAGGTTCTTCAGTTCAGTACGTTAGGTTCTTCAGTTCAGTACTTTAGGTTCTTCAGTTCAGTACGTTAGGTTCTTCAGTTCAGTTCAGTACGTTAGGTTCTTCAGTTCAGTACGTTAGGTTCTTCAGTTCAGTTCGTTAGGTTCTTCAGTTCAGTACGTTAGGTTCTTCAGTTCAGTACGTTAGGTTTTTCAGTAGTACTTTAGGTTCTTCAGTTCAGTAAGTTAGGTTCTTCAGTTCAGTTCAGTATGTTAGGTTCTTCAGTTCAGTACGTTAGGTTCTTCAGTTCAGTACGTTAGGTTCTTCAGTTCAGTACGTTAGGTTCTTCAGTTCAGTACATTAGGTTCTTCAGTTCAGTACATTAGGTTCTTCAGTTCAGTACGTTAGGTTCTTCAGTTCAGTACATTAGGTTCTTCAGTTCAGTTCAGTACGTTAGGTTCTTCAGTTCAGTACGTTAGGTTCTTCAGTCAGTTCAGTACGTTAGGTTCTTCAGTTCAGTACGTTAGGTTCTTCAGTTCAGTACGTTAGGTTCTTCAGTTCAGTATGTTAGGTTCTTCAGTTCAGTTCAGTACGTTAGGTTCTTCAGTTCAGTACGTTAGGTTCTTCAGTTCAGTTCAGTACGTTAGGTTCTTCAGTTCAGTACGTTAGGTTCTTCAGTTCAGTAAGTTAGGTTCTTCAGTTCAGTACATTAGGTTCTTCAGTTCAGTACGTTAGGTTCTTCAGTTCAGTACGTTAGGTTCTTCAGTTCAGTAAGTTATGTTCTTCAGTTCAGTATGTTAGGTTCTTCAGTTCAGTTCAGTACGTTAGGTTCTTCAGTTCAGTACGTTAGGTTCTTCAGTCCAGTTCAGTACGTTAGATTCTTCAGTTCAGTACGTTAGGTTCTTCAGTTAAGTACGTTAGGTTCTTCAGTTCAGTACGTTAGGTTCTTCAGTTCAGTACGTTAGGTTCTTCAGTTCAGTAAGTTAGGTTCTTCAGTTCAGTATGTTAGGTTCTTCAGTTCAGTACGTTAGGTTCTTCAGTTCAGTATGTTAGGTTCTTCAGTTCAGTACGTTAGGTTCTTCAGTTCAGTATGTTAGGTTCTTCAGTTCAGGTTCTTCAGTTCAGTACGTTAGGTTCTTCAGTTCAGTATGTTAGGTTCTTCAGTTCAGGTTCTTCAGTTCAGTATGTTAGGTTCTTCAGTTCAGTATGTTAGGTTCTTCAGTTCAGTTCAGTACGTTAGGTTCTTCAGTTCAGTTCAGTAAGTTAGGTTCTTCAGTTCAGTAAGTTAGGTTCTTCAGTTCAGGTTCTTCAGTTCAGTACGTTAGGTTCTTCAGTTCAGTACTTTAGGTTCTTCAGTTCAGTACGTTAGGTTCTTCAGTTCAGTAAGTTAGGTTCTTCAGTTCAGTATGTTAGGTTCTTCAGTTCAGTACGTTAGGTTCTTCAGGTTCTTCAGTTCAGTACGTTAGGTTCTTCAGTTCAGTATGTTAGGTTCTTCAGTTCAGTAAGTTAGGTTCTTCAGTTCAGTTCAGTACGTTAGGTTCTTCAGTTCAGTACGTTAGGTTCTTCAGTTCAGTATGTTAGGTTCTTCAGTTCAGTTCAGTACGTTAGGTTCTTCAGTTCAGTATGTTAGGTTCTTCAGTTCAGTTCAGTACGTTAGGTTCTTCAGTTCAGTACGTTAGGTTCTTCAGTTCAGTAAGTTAGGTTCTTCAGTTCAGTTCAGTACGTTAGGTTCTTCAGTTCAGTACGTTAGGTTCTTCAGTTCAGTATGTTAGGTTCTTCAGTTCAGTTTACGTTAGGTTCTTCAGTTCAGTACGTTAGGTTCTTCAGTTCAGTACGTTAGGTTCTTTCAGTTCAGTACGTTAGGTTCTTCAGTTCAGTACGTTAGGTTCTTCAGTTCAGTATGTTAGGTTCTTCAGTTCAGTTTAGTACGTTAGGTTCTTCAGTTCAGTACGTTAGGTTCTTCAGTTCAGTTCAGTACGTTAGGTTCTTCAGTTCAGTACGTTAGGTTCTTCAGTTTACGTTAGGTTCTTCAGTTCAGTACGTTAGGTTCTTCAGTTCAGTATGTTAGGTTCTTCAGTTCAGTTCAGTACGTTAGGTTCTTCAGTTCAGTACATTAGGTTCTTCAGTTCAGTACGTTAGGTTCTTCAGTTCAGTATGTTAGGTTCTTCAGTTCAGTTCAGTATGTTAGGTTCTTCAGTTCAGTACGTTAGGTTCTTCAGTTCAGTTCAGTACGTTAGGTTCTTCAGTTCAGTACGTTAGGTTCTTCAGTTCAGTATGTTAGGTTCTTCAGTTCAGTTCAGTACGTTAGGTTCTTCAGTTCAGTATGTTAGGTTCTTCAGGTTCTTCAGTTCAGTACGTTAGGTTCTTCAGTTCAGTATGTTAGGTTCTTCAGTTCAGTTCAGTACGTTAGGTTCTTCAGTTCAGTACGTTAGGTTCTTCAGTTCAGTAAGTTAGTTTCTTCAGTTCAGTACGTTAGGTTCTTCAGTTCAGTAAGTTAGGTTCTTCAGTTCAGTATGTTAGGTTCTTCAGTTCAGTTCAGTACTTTAGGTTCTTCAGTTCAGTACATTAGGTTCTTCAGTTCAGTACGTTAGGTTCTTTAGTTCAGTACATTAGGTTCTTCAGTTCAGTATGTTAGGTTCTTCAGTTCAGTACGTTAGGTTCTTCAGTTCAGTTCAGTACGTTAGGTTCTTCAGTTCAGTACGTTAGGTTCTTCAGTTCAGTACGTTAGGTTCAGTTCAGTTCAGTACGTTAGGTTCAGTTCAGTTCAGTACGTTAGGTTCTTCAGTTTACGTTAGGTTCTTCAGTTCAGTATGTTAGGTTCTTCAGTTCAGTTCAGTACGTTAGGTTCTTCAGTTCAGTATGTTAGGTTCTTCTTCAGTTCAGTACGTTAGGTTCTTCAGTTCAGTACGTTAGGTTCTTCAGTTCAGTAAGTTAGGTTCTTCAGTTCAGTACGTTAGGTTCTTCAGTTCAGTACGTTAGGTTCTTCAGTTCAGTACGTTAGGTTCTTCAGTTCAGTACATTAGGTTCTTCAGTTCAGTACGTTAGGTTCTTCAGTTCAGTACGTTAGGTTCTTCAGTTCAGTACGTTAGGTTCTTCAGTTCAGTACGTTAGGTTCTTCAGTTCAGTTCAGTACGTTAGGTTCTTCAGTTCAGTACATTAGGTTCTTCAGTTCAGTACGTTAGGTTCTTCAGTTCAGTACGTTAGGTTCTTCAGTTCAGTATGTTAGGTTCTTCAGTTCAGTTCAGTACGTTAGGTTCTTCAGTTCAGTACGTTAGGTTCTTCAGTTCAGTTCAGTACGTTAGGTTCTTCAGTTCAGTATGTTAGGTTCTTCAGGTTCTTCATTTCAGTAAGTTAGGTTCTTCAGTTCAGTATGTTAGGTTCTTCAGTTCAGTTCAGTACGTTAGGTTCTTCAGTTCAGTACGTTAGGTTCTTCAGTTCAGGTTAGTTTCTTCAGTTCAGTACGTTAGGTTCTTCAGTTAGGTACGTTAGGTTCTTCAGTTCAGTACGTTAGGTTCTTCAGTTCAGTAAGTTAGGTTCTTCAGTTCAGTATGTTAGGTTCTTCAGTTCAGTTCAGTACGTTAGGTTCTTCAGTTCAGTACATTAGGTTCTTCAGTTCAGTACGTTAGGTTCTTCAGTTCAGTACGTTAGGTTCTTCAGTTCTTCAGTTCAGTACGTTAGGTTCTTCAGTTCAGTACGTTAGGTTCTTCAGTTCAGTACGTTAGGTTCAGTTCAGTCAGTTCTTCAGTTCAGTACGTTAGGTTCTTCAGTTCAGTACGTTAGGTTCTTCAGTTCAGTTCAGTACGTTAGGTTCTTCAGTTCAGATGTTAGGTTCTTCAGTTCAGGTCAGTACGTTAGGTTCTTCAGTTCAGTATGTTAGGTTCTTCAGTTCAGTTCAGTACGTTAGGTTCTTCAGTTCAGTACGTTAGGTTCTTCAGTTCAGTACGTTAGGTTCTTCAGTTCAGTACGTTAGGTTCTTCAGTTTCAGGTTCTTCAGTTCAGTACGTTAGGTTCTTCAGTTCAGTAAGTTAGGTTCTTCAGTTCAGTATGTTAGGTTCTTCAGTTCAGTTCAGTACGTTAGGTTCTTCAGTTCAGTACATTAGGTTCTTCAGTTCAGTACGTTAGGTTCTTCAGTTCAGTACATTAGGTTCTTCAGTTCAGTACGTTAGGTTCTTCAGTTCAGTACTTTAGGTTCTTCAGTTCAGTACGTTAGGTTCTTCAGTTCAGTTCAGTACGTTAGGTTCTTCAGTTCAGTATGTTAGGTTCTTCAGTTCAGTACGTTAGGTTCTTCAGTTCAGTATGTTAGGTTCTTCAGTTCAGTAAGTTAGGTTCTTCAGTTCAGTTCAGTACGTTAGGTTCTTCAGTTCAGTACGTTAGGTTCTTCAGTTCAGTACGTTAGGTTCTTCAGTTCAGTACGTTAGGTTCTTCAGTTCAGTTCGTTAGGTTCTTCAGTTCAGTACGTTAGGTTCTTCAGTTCAGTACGTTAGGTTCTTCAGTTCAGTACGTTAGGTTCTTCAGTTCAGTAAGTTAGGTTCTTCAGTTCAGTAGTTCGTTAGGTTCTTCAGTTCAGTACGTTAGGTTCTGTTCAGTTCACGTTAGGTTCTTCAGTTCAGTTCAGTACGTTAGGTTCTTCAGTTCTTCAGTTCTTCAGTTCAGTACGTTAGGTTCTTCAGTTCAGTACGTTAGGTTCTTCAGTTCAGTACGTTAGGTTCTTCAGTTCAGTATGTTAGGTTCTTCAGTTCAGTTCAGTACGTTAGGTTCTTCAGTTCAGTACGTTAGGTTCTTCAGTTCAGTTCAGTACGTTAGGTTCTTCAGTTCAGTACGTTAGGTTCTTCAGTTCAGTACGTTAGGTTCTTCAGTATGTTAGGTTCTTCAGTTCAGTTCAGTACGTTAGGTTCTTCAGTTCAGTACGTTAGGTTCTTCAGTTCAGTTCGTTAGGTTCTTTACGTTAGGTTCTTCAGTTCAGTACGTTAGGTTCTTCAGTTCAGTACGTTAGGTTCTTCAGTTCAGTACGTTAGGTTCTTCAGTTCAGTTCAGTATGTTAGGTTCTTCAGTTCAGTACGTTAGGGTTCAGTACGTTAGGTTCTTCAGTTCAGTACGTTAGGTTCTTCAGTTCAGTACGTTAGGTTCTTCAGTTCAGTTCAGGTTACGTTAGGTTCTTCAGTTCAGTAAGTTAGGTTCTTCAGTTCAGTACGTTAGGTTCTTCAGTTCAGTTCAGTACGTTAGGTTCTTCAGTTCAGTACGTTAGGTTCTTCAGTTCAGTTCAGTACGTTAGGTTCTTCAGTTCAGTACTTTAGGTTCTTCAGTTCAGTAGTTAGGTTCAGTTCAGTAAGTTAGGTTCTTCAGTTCAGTACGTTAGGTTCTTCAGTTCAGTACGTTAGGTTCTTCAGTTTTAGGTTCTTCAGTTCAGTACGTTAGGTTCTTCAGTTCAGTACGTTAGGTTTCTTCAGTTCAGTATGTTAGGTTCTTCAGTTCAGTACGTTAGGTTCTTCAGTTCAGTATGTTAGGTTCTTCAGTTCAGTACGTTAGGTTAGGTTCTTCAGTTCAGTATGTTAGGTTCTTCAGTTCAGTACGTTAGGTTCTTCAGTTCAGTTCAGTACGTTAGGTTCTTCAGTTCAGTACGTTAGGTTTCTTCAGTTCAGTACGTTAGGTTCTTCAGTTCAGTACGTTAGGTTCTTCAGTTCAGTACGTTAGGTTCTTCAGTTCAGTACGTTAGGTTCTTCAGTTCAGTACGTTAGGTTCTTCAGTTCAGTACGTTAGGTTCTTCAGTTCAGTACGTTAGGTTCTTCAGTTTCTTTAGGTTCTTCAGTTCAGTACGTTAGGTTCTTCAGTTTCAGTTCAGTACGTTAGGTTCTTCAGTTCAGGATGTTAGGTTCTTCAGTTTCAGTACGTTAGGTTCTTCAGTTCAGTATGTTAGGTTCTTCAGTTCAGTTCAGTACGTTAGGTTCTTCAGTTCAGTACGTTAGGTTCTTCAGTTCAGTAAGTTAGGTTCTTCAGTTCAGTACGTTAGGTTCTTCAGTTCAGTTCAGTACCTTAGGTTCTTCAGTTCAGTACGTTAGGTTCTTCAGTTCAGTAAGTTAGGTTCTTCAGTTCAGTATGTTAGGTTCTTCAGTTCAGTTCAGTACGTTAGGTTCTTCAGTTCAGTACATTAGGTTCTTCAGTTCAGTACGTTAGGTTCTTTAGTTCAGTACATTAGGTTCTTCAGTTCAGTACGTTAGGTTCTTCAGTTCAGTACGTTAGGTTCTTCAGTTCAGTACGTTAGGTTCTTCAGTTCAGTTCAGTACGTTAGGTTCTTCAGTTCAGTACGTTAGGTTCTTCAGTTCAGTTCAGGTTCTTCAGTTCAGTACGTTAGGTTCTTCAGTTCAGTACGTTAGGTTCTTCAGTTCAGTACGTTAGGTTCTTCAGTTCAGTTCAGTACGTTAGGTTCTTCAGTTCAGTACGTTAGGTTCTTCAGTTCAGTTAGGTTCTTCAGTTCAGTACGTTAGGTTCTTCAGTTCAGTACGTTAGGTTCTTCAGTTCAGTACGTTAGGTTCTTCAGTTCAGTAAGTTAGGTTCTTCAGTTCAGTACGTTAGGTTCTTCAGTTCAGTAAGTTAGGTTCTTCAGTTCAGTATGTTAGGTTCTTCTTCAGTTCAGTACGTTAGGTTCTTCAGTACAGTTCAGTACGTTAGGTTCTTCAGTTCAGTACATTAGGTTCTTCAGTTCAGTACGTTAGGTTCTTCAGTTCAGTACGTTAGGTTCTTCAGTTCAGTATGTTAGGTTCTTCAGTTCAGTACGTTAGGTTCTTCAGTTCAGTACGTTAGGTTCTTCAGTTCAGTTCAGTACGTTAGGTTCTTCAGTTCAGTACGTTAGGTTCTTCAGTTCAGTATGTTAGGTTCTTCAGTTCAGTACGTTAGGTTCTTCAGTTCAGTTCAGTACGTTAGGTTCTTCAGTTCAGTACGTTAGGTTCTTCAGTTCAGTTCAGTACGTTAGGTTCTTCAGTTCAGTTCAGTACGTTAGGTTCTTCAGTTCAGTACGTTAGGTTCTTCAGTTCAGTATGTTAGGTTCTTCAGTTCAGTTCAGTACGTTAGGTTCTTCAGTTCAGTACGTTAGGTTCTTCAGTTCAGTATGTTAGGTTCTTCAGTTCAGTTCAGTACGTTAGGTTCTTCAGTTCAGTACGTTAGGTTCTTCAGTTCAGTTCAGTACGTTAGGTTCTTCAGTTCAGGATGTTAGGTTCTTCAGTTCAGGTCAGTACGTTAGGTTCTTCAGTTCAGTATGTTAGGTTCTTCAGTTCAGTTCAGTACGTTAGGTTCTTCAGTTCAGTACGTTAGGTTCTTCAGTTCAGTAAGTTAGTTTCTTCAGTTCAGTACGTTAGGTTCTTCAGTTAGGTACCTTAGGTTCTTCAGTTCAGTACGTTAGGTTCTTCAGTTCAGTAAGTTAGGTTCTTCAGTTCAGTATGTTAGGTTCTTCAGTTCAGTTCAGTACGTTAGGTTCTTCAGTTCAGTACATTAGGTTCTTCAGTTCAGTACGTTAGGTTCTTCAGTTCAGTACGTTAGGTTCTTCAGTTCAGTACATTAGGTTCTTCAGTTCAGTATGTTAGGTTCTTCAGTTCAGTACGTTAGGTTCTTCAGTTCAGTACGTTAGGGTTCAGTACGTTAGGTTCTTCAGTTCAGTTACAGTTCAGGTTCTTCAGTTCAGTACGTTAGGTTCTTCAGTTCAGTACGTTAGGTTCTTCAGTTCAGTACGTTAGGTTCTTCAGTTCAGTACGTTAGGTTCTTCAGTTCAGTACGTTAGGTTCTTCAGTTCAGTACGTTAGGTTCTTCAGTTCAGTATGTTAGGTTCTTCAGTTCAGTACGTTAGGTTCTTCAGTTCAGTACGTTAGGTTTCAGTTCAGTACGTTAGGTTCTTCAGTTCAGTACGTTAGGTTCTTCAGTTCAGTATGTTAGGTTCTTCAGTTCAGTTCAGTACGTTAGGTTCTTCAGTTCAGTACGTTAGGTTCTTCAGTTCAGTTCAGTACGTTAGGTTCTTCAGTTCAGTATGTTAGGTTCTTCAGTTTCAGTACGTTAGGTTCTTCAGTTCAGTATGTTAGGTTCTTCTTCAGTTCAGTACGTTAGGTTCTTCAGTTCAGTAAGTTAGGTTCTTCAGTTCAGTACGTTAGGTTCTTCAGTTCAGTACGTTAGGTTCTTCAGTTCAGTACGTTAGGTTCTTCAGTTCAGTACGTTAGGTTCTTCAGTTCAGTATGTTAGGTTCTTCAGTTCAGTTCAGTACGTTAGGTTCTTCAGTTCAGTACGTTAGGTTCTTCAGTTCAGTTAGGTTCTTCAGTTCAGTACATTAGGTTCTTCAGTTCAGTATGTTAGGTTCTTCAGTTCAGTACGTTAGGTTCTTCAGTTCAGTTCAGTACGTTAGGTTCTTCAGTTCAGTACGTTAGGTTCTTCAGTTCAGTACGTTAGGTTCTCTTCAGTTCAGTACTTTAGGTTCTTCAGTTCAGTACGTTAGGTTCTTCAGTTCAGTTCAGTACGTTAGGTTCTTCAGTTCAGTACGTTAGGTTCTTCAGTTCAGTACGTTAGGTTCTTCAGTTCAGTACGTTAGGTTCTTCAGTTCAGTACGTTAGGTTCTTCAGTTCAGTCTTTAGGTTCTTCAGTTCAGTACGTTAGGTTCTTCAGTTCAGTTCAGTATGTTAGGTTCTTCAGTTCAGTACGTTAGGTTCTTCAGTTCAGTACGTTAGGTTCTTCAGTTCAGTACGTTAGGTTCTTCAGTTCAGTACATTAGGTTCTTCAGTTCAGTACATTAGGTTCTTCAGTTCAGTACGTTAGGTTCTTCAGTTCAGTACATTAGGTTCTTCAGTTCAGTTCAGTACGTTAGGTTCTTCAGTTCAGTACGTTAGGTTCTTCAGTCCAGTTCAGTACGTTAGATTCTTCAGTTCAGTACGTTAGGTTCTTCAGTTCAGTACGTTAGGTTCTTCAGTTCAGTATGTTAGGTTCTTCAGTTCAGTTCAGTACGTTAGGTTCTTCAGTTCAGTACGTTAGGTTCTTCAGTTCAGTTCAGTACGTTAGGTTCTTCAGTTCAGTACGTTAGGTTCTTCAGTTCAGTAAGTTAGGTTCTTCAGTTCAGTACATTAGGTTCTTCAGTTCAGTACGTTAGGTTCTTCAGTTCAGTACGTTAGGTTCTT
This sequence comes from Oncorhynchus tshawytscha, assembly GCF_018296145.1. Lineage (NCBI taxonomy): Eukaryota > Metazoa > Chordata > Actinopteri > Salmoniformes > Salmonidae > Oncorhynchus > Oncorhynchus tshawytscha. The sequence goes on along the minus strand of NC_056437.1, from coordinate 1,077,597 downwards.
CAGTTCAGTAAGTTATGTTCTTCAGTTCAGTATGTTAGGTTCTTCAGTTCAGTTCAGTACGTTAGGTTCTTCAGTTCAGTACGTTAGGTTCTTCAGTCCAGTTCAGTACGTTAGATTCTTCAGTTCAGTACGTTAGGTTCTTCAGTTCAGTATGGTAGGTTCTTCAGTTCAGTTTAGTACGTTAGGTTCTTCAGTTCAGTACGTTAGGTTCTTCAGTTCAGTAAGTTAGGTTCTTCAGTTCAGTATGTTAGGTTCTTCAGTTCAGTACGTTAGGTTCTTCAGTTCAGTATGTTAGGTTCTTCAGTTCAGTACGTTAGGTTCTTCAGTTCAGTATGTTAGGTTCTTCAGTTCAGTAAGTTAGGTTCTTCAGTTCAGTACGTTAGGTTCTTCAGTTCAGTACTTTAGGTTCTTCAGTTCAGTAAGTTAGGTTCTTCAGTTCAGTATGTTAGGTTCTTCAGTTCAGTATGTTAGGTTCTTCAGTTCAGTTCAGTACGTTAGGTTCTTCAGTTCAGTATGTTAGGTTCTTCAGTTCAGTAAGTTAGGTTCTTCAGTTCAGTTCAGTACGTTAGGTTCTTCAGTTCAGTACTTTAGGTTCTTCAGTTCAGTAAGTTAGGTTCTTCAGTTCAGTAAGTTAGGTTCTTCAGTTCAGTATGTTAGGTTCTTCAGTTCAGTACGTTAGGTTCTTCAGTTCAGTACTTTAGGTTCTTCAGTTCAGTACGTTAGGTTCTTCAGTTCAGTAAGTTAGGTTCTTCAGTTCAGTATGTTAGGTTCTTCAGTTCAGTACGTTAGGTTCTTCAGTTCAGTACGTTAGGTTCTTCAGTTCAGTACGTTAGGTTCTTCAGTTCAGTACGTTAGGTTCTTCAGTTCAGTACATTAGGTTCTTCAGTTCAGTTCAGTACGTTAGGTTCTTCAGTTCAGTACGTTAGGTTCTTCAGTTCAGTACGTTAGGTTCTTCAGTTCAGTACGTTAGGTTCTTCAGTTCAGTTCAGTACGTTAGGTTCTTCAGTTCAGTTCAGTACGTTAGGTTCTTCTGTTCAATATGTTAGGTTCTTCAGTTCAGTTCAGTATGTTAGGTTCTTCAGTTCAGTACGTTAGGTTCTTCAGTTCAGTTCAGTACGTTAGGTTCTTCAGTTCAGGATGTTAGGTTCTTCAGTTCAGGTCAGTACGTTAGGTTCTTCAGTTCAGTATGTTAGGTTCTTCAGTTCAGTTCAGTACGTTAGGTTCTTCAGTTCAGTACGTTAGGTTCTTCAGTTCAGTATGTTAGGTTCTTCAGTTCAGTTCAGTACGTTAGGTTCTTCAGTTCAGTACGTTAGGTTCTTCAGTTCAGTTCAGTACGTTAGGTTCTTCAGTTCAGGATGTTAGGTTCTTCAGTTCAGGTCAGTACGTTAGGTTCTTCAGTTCAGTATGTTAGGTTCAGTTCAGTTCAGTATGTTAGGTTCTTCAGTTCAGTACGTTAGGTTCTTCAGTTCAGTTTCTTCAGTTCAGTACGTTAGGTTCTTCAGTTAGTACCTTAGGTTCTTCAGTTCAGTACGTTAGGTTCTTCAGTTCAGTACGTTAGGTTCTTCAGTTCAGTATGTTAGGTTCTTCAGTTCAGTTCAGTACGTTAGGTTCTTCAGTTCAGTACATTAGGTTCTTCAGTTCAGTACATTAGGTTCTTTAGTTCAGTACGTTAGGTTCTTCAGTTCAGTATGTTAGGTTCTTCAGTTCAGTACGTTAGGTTCTTCAGTTCAGTTCAGTATGTTAGGTTCTTCAGTTCAGTACGTTAGGTTCTTCAGTTCAGTCGTTAGGTTCTTCAGTTCAGTACTTTAGGTTCTTCAGTTCAGTACGTTAGGTTCTTCAGTTCAGTTCGTTAGGTTCTTCAGTTCAGTACGTTAGGTTCTTCAGTTCAGGTTCTTCAGTTCAGTACGTTAGGTTTTTCAGTTCAGGTTAGGTTCTTCAGTTCAGTACGTTAGGTTCTTCAGTTCAGTATGTTAGGTTCTTCAGTTCAGTACGTTAGGTTCTTCAGTTCAGTACGTTAGGTTCTTCAGTTCAGTACGTTAGGTTCTTCAGTTCAGTACATTAGGTTCTTCAGTTCAGTACATTAGGTTCTTCAGTTCAGTTACGTTAGGTTCTTCAGTTCAGTACGTTAGGTTCTTCAGTTCAGTACGTTAGGTTCTTCAGTTCAGTACGTTAGGTTCTTTCAGTTCAGTACGTTAGGTTCTTCAGTTCAGTACGTTAGGTTCTTCAGTTCAGTACGTTAGGTTCTTCAGTTCAGTATGTTAGGTTCTTCAGTTCAGTTCAGTACGTTAGGTTCTTCAGTTCAGTACGTTAGGTTCTTCAGTTCAGTTCAGTACGTTAGGTTCTTCAGTTCAGTACGTTAGGTTCTTCAGTTCAGTAAGTTAGGTTCTTCAGTTCAGTACATTAGGTTCTTCAGTTCAGTACGTTAGGTTCTTCAGTTCAGTACGTTAGGTTCTTCAGTTCAGTAAGTTATGTTCTTCAGTTCAGTATGTTAGGTTCTTCAGTTCAGTTCAGTACGTTAGGTTCTTCAGTTCAGTACGTTAGGTTCTTCAGTCCAGTTCAGTACGTTAGATTCTTCAGTTCAGTACGTTAGGTTCTTCAGTTAAGTACGTTAGGTTCTTCAGTTCAGTACGTTAGGTTCTTCAGTTCAGTACATTAGGTTCTTCAGTTCAGTACATTAGGTTCTTCAGTTCAGTACGTTAGGTTCTTCAGTACATTAGGTTCTTCAGTTCAGTTCAGTACGTTAGGTTCTTCAGTTCAGTACGTTAGGTTCTTCAGTTCACGTTAGATTCTTCAGTTCAGTACGTTAGGTTCTTCAGTTCAGTACGTTAGGTTCTTCAGTTCAGTATGTTAGGTTCTTCAGTTCAGTTCAGTACGTTAGGTTCTTCAGTTCAGTACGTTAGGTTCTTCAGTTCAGTTCAGTACGTTAGGTTCTTCAGTTCAGTACGTTAGGTTCTTCAGTTCAGTAAGTTAGGTTCTTCAGTTCAGTACATTAGGTTCTTCAGTTCAGTACGTTAGGTTCTTCAGTTCAGTACGTTAGGTTCTTCAGTTCAGTAGTTAGGTTCTTCAGTTCAGTATGTTAGGTTCTTCAGTTCAGTTACGTTAGGTTCTTCAGTTCAGTACGTTAGGTTCTTCAGTCCAGTTCAGTACGTTAGGTTCTTCAGTTCAGTACGTTAGGTTCTTCAGTTCAGTATGTTAGGTTCTTCAGTTCAGTTCAGTACGTTAGGTTCTTCAGTTCAGTACGTTAGGTTCTTCAGTTCAGGTTCTTCAGTTCAGTATGTTAGGTTCTTCAGTTCAGTACGTTAGGTTCTTCAGTTCAGTATGTTAGGTTCTTCAGTTCAGTACGTTAGGTTCTTCAGTTCAGTATGTTAGGTTCTTCAGTTCAGTAAGTTAGGTTCTTCAGTTCAGTACGTTAGGTTCTTCAGTTCAGTACTTTAGGTTCTTCAGTTCAGTAAGTTAGGTTCTTCAGTTCAGTATGTTAGGTTCTTCAGTTCAGTATGTTAGGTTCTTCAGTTCAGTTCAGTACGTTAGGTTCTTCAGTTCAGTATGTTAGGTTCTTCAGTTCAGTAAGTTAGGTTCTTCAGTTCAGTTCAGTAAGTTAGGTTCTTCAGTTCAGTAAGTTAGGTTCTTCAGTTCAGTATGTTAGGTTCTTCAGTTCAGTACGTTAGGTTCTTCAGTTCAGTACTTTAGGTTCTTCAGTTCAGTACGTTAGGTTCTTCAGTTCAGTAAGTTAGGTTCTTCAGTTCAGTATGTTAGGTTCTTCAGTTCAGTACGTTAGGTTCTTCAGTTCAGTATGTTAGGTTCTTCAGTTCAGTACGTTAGGTTCTTCAGTTCAGTATGTTAGGTTCTTCAGTTCAGTACGTTAGGTTCTTCAGTTCAGTACGTTAGGTTCTTCAGTTCAGTACGTTAGGTTCTTCAGTTCAGTACGTTAGGTTCTTCAGTTCAGTACGTTAGGGTTCTTCAGTTCAGTACGTTAGGTTCTTCAGTTCAGTACATTAGGTTTCAGTTCAGTACGTTAGGTTCTTCAGTTCAGTACATTAGGTTCTTCAGTTCAGTATGTTAGGTTCTTCAGTTCAGTTCAGTACGTTAGGTTCTTCAGTTCAGTACGTTAGGTTCTTCAGTTCAGTTCAGTACGTTAGGTTCTTCAGTTCAGGATGTTAGGTTCTTCAGTTCAGGTCAGTACGTTAGGTTCTTCAGTTCAGTATGTTAGGTTCTTCAGTTCAGTTCAGTACGTTAGGTTCTTCAGTTCAGTACGTTAGGTTCTTCAGTTCAGTATGTTAGGTTCTTCAGTTCAGTTCAGTACGTTAGGTTCTTCAGTTCAGTACGTTAGGTTCTTCAGTTCAGTTCAGTACGTTAGGTTCTTCAGTTCAGATGTTAGGTTCTTCAGTTCAGTCAGTACGTTAGGTTCTTCAGTTCAGTATGTTAGGTTCTTCAGTTCAGTTCAGTATGTTAGGTTCTTCAGTTCAGTACGTTAGGTTCTTCAGTTCAGTAAGTTAGTTTCTTCAGTTCAGTACGTTAGGTTCTTCAGTTAGGTACCTTAGGTTCTTCAGTTCAGTACGTTAGGTTCTTCAGTTCAGTAAGTTAGGTTCTTCAGTTCAGTATGTTAGGTTCTTCAGTTCAGTTCAGTACGTTAGGTTCTTCAGTTCAGTACATTAGGTTCTTCAGTTCAGTACATTAGGTTCTTTAGTTCAGTACATTAGGTTCTTCAGTTCAGTATGTTAGGTTCTTCAGTTCAGTACGTTAGGTTCTTCAGTTCAGTTCAGTATGTTAGGTTCTTCAGTTCAGTACGTTAGGTTCTTCAGTTCAGTACGTTAGGTTCTTCAGTTCAGTACTTTAGGTTCTTCAGTTCAGTACGTTAGGTTCTTCAGTTCAGTTCAGTACGTTAGGTTCTTCAGTTCAGTACGTTAGGTTCTTCAGTTCAGTTCGTTAGGTTCTTCAGTTCAGTACGTTAGGTTCTTCAGTTCAGTACGTTAGGTTTTTCAGTTCAGTACTTTAGGTTCTTCAGTTCAGTAAGTTAGGTTCTTCAGTTCAGTTCAGTATGTTAGGTTCTTCAGTTCAGTACGTTAGGTTCTTCAGTTCAGTACGTTAGGTTCTTCAGTTCAGTACGTTAGGTTCTTCAGTTCAGTACATTAGGTTCTTCAGTTCAGTACATTAGGTTCTTCAGTTCAGTACGTTAGGTTCTTCAGTTCAGTACATTAGGTTCTTCAGTTCAGTTCAGTACGTTAGGTTCTTCAGTTCAGTACGTTAGGTTCTTCAGTTCAGTACGTTAGGTTCTTCAGTTCAGTACATTAGGTTCTTCAGTTCAGTACGTTAGGTTCTTCAGTTCAGTATGTTAGGTTCTTCAGTTCGTTAGGTTCTTCAGTTCAGTACGTTAGGTTTCTTCAGTTCAGTACGTTAGGTTCTTCAGTTCAGTACGTTAGGTTCTTCAGTTCAGTAAGTTAGGTTCTTCAGTTCAGGTTCTTCAGTTCAGTACGTTAGGTTCTTCAGTTCAGTACGTTAGGTTCTTCAGTTCAGTAAGTTAGGTTCTTCAGTTCAGTATGTTAGGTTCTTCAGTTCAGTTCAGTACGTTAGGTTCTTCAGTTCAGTACGTTAGGTTCTTTCAGTTCAGTACGTTAGGTTCTTCAGTTCAGCGTTAGGTTCTTCAGTTCAGTATGTTAGGTTCTTCAGTTCAGTACGTTAGGTTCTTCAGTTCAGTACGTTAGGTTCTTCAGTTCAGTAAGTTAGGTTCTTCAGTTCAGTATGTTAGGTTCTTCAGTTCAGTACGTTAGGTTCTTCAGTTCAGTATGTTAGGTTCTTCAGTTCAGTACGTTAGGTTCTTCAGTTCAGTATGTTAGGTTCTTCAGTTCAGTACGTTAGGTTCTTCAGTTCAGTACGTTAGGTTCTTCAGTTCAGTACTTTAGGTTCTTCAGTTCAGTACGTTAGGTTCTTCAGTTCAGTATGTTAGGTTCTTCAGTTCAGTATGTTAGGTTCTTCAGTTCAGTTCAGTACGTTAGGTTCTTCAGTTCAGTACGTTAGGTTCTTCAGTTCAGTAAGTTAGGTTCTTCAGTTCAGTTTAGGTTCTTCAGTTCAGTATGTTAGGTTCTTCAGTTCAGTACGTTAGGTTCTTCAGTTCAGTACTTTAGGTTCTTCAGTTCAGTACGTTAGGTTCTTCAGTTCAGTAAGTTAGGTTCTTCAGTTCAGTATGTTAGGTTCTTCAGTTCAGTACGTTAGGTTCTTCAGTTCAGTAAGTTAGGTTCTTCAGTTCAGTTCAGTACGTTAGGTTCTTCAGTTCAGTACGTTAGGTTCTTCAGTTCAGTATGTTAGGTCCTTCAGTTCAGTTCAGTACGTTAGGTTCTTCAGTTCAGTACTTTAGGTTCTTCAGTTCAGTATGTTAGGTTCTTCAGTTCAGTTCAGTACGTTAGGTTCTTCAGTTCAGTATGTTAGGTTCTTCAGTTCAGTTCAGTACGTTAGGTTCTTCAGTTCAGTACGTTAGGTTCTTCAGTTCAGTAAGTTAGGTTCTTCAGTTCAGTTCAGTACGTTAGGTTCTTCAGTTCAGTACGTTAGGTTCTTCAGTTCAGTATGTTAGGTTCTTCAGTTCAGTTCAGTACGTTAGGTTCTTCAGTTCAGTACGTTAGGTTCTTCAGTTCAGTACGTTAGGTTCAGTTTCGTTAGATTCTTCAGTTCAGTACGTTAGGTTCTTCAGTTCAGTATTAGGTTCTTCAGTTCAGTTTAGTACGTTAGGTTCTTCAGTTCAGTACGTTAGGTTCTTCAGTTCAGTTCAGTACGTTAGGTTCTTCAGTTCAGTACGTTAGGTTCTTCAGTTTCGTTAGGTTCTTCAGTTCAGTACGTTAGGTTCTTCAGTTCAGTATGTTAGGTTCTTCAGTTCAGTTCAGTACGTTAGGTTCTTCAGTTCAGTACATTAGGTTCTTCAGTTTACGTTAGGTTCTTCAGTTCAGTATGTTAGGTTCTTCAGTTCAGTTCAGTATGTTAGGTTCTTCAGTTCAGTACGTTAGGTTCTTCAGTTCAGTTCAGTACGTTAGGTTCTTCAGTTCAGTACGTTAGGTTCTTCAGTTCAGTATGTTAGGTTCTTCAGTTCAGTTCAGTACGTTAGGTTCTTCAGTTCAGTATGTTAGGTTCTTCAGTTCAGTTCAGTACGTTAGGTTCTTCAGTTCAGTACGTTAGGTTCTTCAGTTCAGTAAGTTAGGTTCTTCAGTTCAGTACGTTAGGTTCTTCAGTTCAGTACGTTAGGTTCTTCAGTTCAGTACGTTAGGTTCTTCAGTTCAGTAAGTTAGGTTCTTCAGTTCAGTATGTTAGGTTCTTCAGTTCAGTTCAGTACGTTAGGTTCTTCAGTTCAGTACATTATGTTCTTCAGTTCAGTACGTTAGGTTCTTTAGTTCAGTACATTAGGTTCTTCAGTTCAGTATGTTAGGTTCTTCAGTTCAGTACGTTAGGTTCTTCAGTTCAGTTCAGTACGTTAGGTTCTTCAGTTCAGTACGTTAGGTTCTTCAGTTCAGTACGTTAGGTTCTTCAGTTCAGTTCAGTACGTTAGGTTCTTCAGTTCAGTTCAGTACGTTAGGTTCTTCAGTTCAGTACGTTAGGTTCTTCAGTTCAGTATGTTAGGTTCTTCAGTTCAGTTCAGTACGTTTGGTTCTTCAGTTCAGTATGTTAGGTTCTTCAGTTCAGTTCAGTACGTTAGGTTCTTCAGTTCAGTACGTTAGGTTCTTCAGTTCAGTAAGTTAGGTTCTTCAGTTCAGTACGTTAGGTTCTTCAGTTCAGTACGTTAGGTTCTTCAGTTCAGTACGTTAGGTTCTTCAGTTCAGTACATTAGGTTCTTCAGTTCAGTACGTTAGGTTCTTCAGTTCAGTACGTTAGGTTCTTCAGTTCAGTACGTTAGGTTCTTCAGTTCAGTACGTTAGGTTCTTCAGTTCAGTTCAGTACGTTAGGTTCTTCAGTTCAGTACATTAGGTTCCTCAGTTCAGTACGTTAGGTTCTTCAGTTCAGTACGTTAGGTTCTTCAGTTCAGTATGTTAGGTTCTTCAGTTCAGTTCAGTACGTTAGGTTCTTCAGTTCAGTACGTTAGGTTCTTCAGTTCAGTTCAGTTCAGTACGTTAGGTTCTTCAGTTCAGGATGTTAGGTTCTTCAGTTCAGGTCAGTACGTTAGGTTCTTCAGTTCAGTATGTTAGGTTCTTCAGTTCAGTTCAGTACGTTAGGTTCTTCAGTTCAGTACGTTAGGTTCTTCAGTTCAGTAAGTTAGTTTCTTCAGTTCAGTACGTTAGGTTCTTCAGTTAGTACCTTAGGTTCTTCAGTTCAGTACGTTAGGTTCTTCAGTTCAGTAAGTTAGGTTCTTCAGTTCAGTATGTTAGGTTCTTCAGTTCAGTTCAGTACGTTAGGTTCTTCAGTTCAGTACATTAGGTTCTTCAGTTCAGTACGTTAGGTTCTTCAGTTCAGTACATTAGGTTCTTCAGTTCAGTATGTTAGGTTCTTCAGTTCAGTACGTTAGGTTCTTCAGTTCAGTACGTTAGGTTCTTCAGTTCAGTACGTTAGGTTCTTCAGTTCTTCAGTTCAGTTCAGTACTTTAGGTTCTTCAGTTCAGTACGTTAGGTTCTTCAGTTCAGTTCAGTTCAGTACGTTAGGTTCTTCAGTTCAGGATGTTAGGTTCTTCAGTTCAGTTCAGTACGTTAGGTTCTTCAGTTCAGTATGTTAGGTTCTTCAGTTCAGTTCAGTACGTTAGGTTCTTCAGTTCAGTACGTTAGGTTCTTCAGTTCAGTAAGTTAGGTTCTTCAGTTTACGTTAGGTTCTTCAGTACGTTAGGTTCTTCAGTTCAGTACGTTAGGTTCTTCAGTTCAGTAAGTTAGGTTCTTCAGTTCAGTATGTTAGGTTCTTCAGTTCAGTTCAGTACGTTAGGTTCTTCAGTTCAGTACATTAGGTTCTTCAGTTCAGTACGTTAGGTTCTTCAGTTCAGTACGTTAGGTTCTTCAGTTCAGTACGTTAGGTTCTTCAGTTCAGTACTTTAGGTTCTTCAGTTCAGTACGTTAGGTTCTTCAGTTCAGTTCAGTACGTTAGGTTCTTCAGTTCAGTTGTTAGGTTCTTCAGTTCAGTACGTTAGGTTCTTCAGTTCAGTATGTTAGGTTCTTCAGTTCAGTACGTTAGGTTCTTCAGTTCAGTTACGTTAGGTTCTTCAGTTCAGTACGTTAGGTTCTTCAGTTCAGTTCAGTACGTTAGGTTCTTCAGTTCAGTACGTTAGGTTCTTCAGTTCAGTTCGTTAGGTTCTTCAGTTCAGTACGTTAGGTTCTTCAGTTCAGTACGTTAGGTTCTTCAGTTCAGTACGTTAGGTTCTTCAGTTCAGTAAGTTAGGTTCTTCAGTTCAGTTCAGTTCAGTATGTTAGGTTCTTCAGTTCAGTACGTTAGGTTCTTCAGTTCAGTACGTTAGGTTCTTCAGTTCAGTTCAGTACGTTAGGTTCTTCAGTTCAGTACGTTAAGTTCTTCAGTTCAGTAAGTTAGGTTCTTCAGTTCAGTACGTTAGGTTCTTCAGTTCAGTAAGTTAGGTTCTTCAGTTCAGTATGTTAGGTTCTTCAGTTCAGTTCAGTACATTAGGTTCTTCAGTTCAGTACGTTAGGTTCTTCAGTTCAGTTCAGTACGTTAGGTTCTTCAGTTCAGTACTTTAGGTTCTTCAGTTCAGTACGTTAGGTTCTTTAGTTCAGTATGTTAGGTTCTTCAGTTCAGTTCAGTACGTTAGGTTCTTCAGTTCAGTACGTTAGGTTCTTCAGTTCAGTTCGTTAGGTTCTTCAGTTCAGTACGTTAGGTTCTTCAGTTCAGTACGTTAGGTTCTTCAGTTCAGTACTTTAGGTTCTTCAGTTCAGTAAGTTAGGTTCTTCAGTTCAGTTCAGTATGTTAGGTTCTTCAGTTCAGTACGTTAGGTTCTTCAGTTCAGTACGTTAGGTTCTTCAGTTCAGTACGTTAGGTTCTTCAGTTCAGTACGTTAAGTTCTTCAGTTCAGTAAGTTAGGTTCTTCAGTTCAGTACGTTAGGTTCTTCAGTTCAGTAAGTTAGGTTCTTCAGTTCAGTATGTTAGGTTCTTCAGTTCAGTTCAGTACATTAGGTTCTTCAGTTCAGTACGTTAGGTTCTTCAGTTCAGTTCAGTACGTTAGGTTCTTCAGTTCAGTACTTTAGGTTCTTCAGTTCAGTAAGTTAGGTTCTTCAGTTCAGTAAGTTAGGTTCTTCAGTTCAGTATGTTAGGTTCTTCAGTTCAGTACGTTAGGTTCTTCAGTTCAGTACTTTAGGTTCTTCAGTTCAGTACGTTAGGTTCTTCAGTTCAGTAAGTTAGGTTCTTCAGTTCAGTATGTTAGGTTCTTCAGTTCAGTACGTTAGGTTCTTCAGTTCAGTATGTTAGGTTCTTCAGTTCAGTACGTTAGGTTCTTCAGTTCAGTATGTTAGGTTCTTCAGTTCAGTAGTTAGGTTCTTCAGTTCAGTTCAGTACGTTAGGTTCTTCAGTTCAGTACGTTAGGTTCTTCAGTTCAGTTCAGTACGTTAGGTTCTTCAGTTCAGTACGTTAGGTTCTTCAGTTCAGTTCGTTAGGTTCTTCAGTTCAGTACGTTAGGTTCTTCAGTTCAGTACGTTAGGTTCTTCAGTTCAGTACGTTAGGTTCTTCAGTTCAGTACGTTAGGTTCTTCAGTTCAGTACTTTAGGTTCTTCAGTTCAGTACGTTAGGTTCAGTTCAGTTCAGTTCAGTACGTTAGGTTCTTCAGTTCAGTATGTTAGGTTCTTCAGTTCAGTACGTTAGGTTCTTCAGTTCAGTATGTTAGGTTCTTCAGTTCAGTTCAGTACGTTAGGTTCTTCAGTTCAGTACGTTAGGTTCTTCAGTTCAGTTTCTTCAGTTCAGTACGTTAGGTTCTTCAGTTAGGTACCTTAGGTTCTTCAGTTCAGTACGTTAGGTTCTTCAGTTCAGTAAGTTAGGTTCTTCAGTTCAGTATGTTAGGTTCTTCAGTTCAGTTCAGTACGTTAGGTTCTTCAGTTCAGTACATTAGGTTCTTCAGTTCAGTACGTTAGGTTCTTTAGTTCAGTACATTAGGTTCTTCAGTTCAGTACGTTAGGTTCTTCAGTTCAGTACTTTAGGTTCTTCAGTTCAGTACGTTAGGTTCTTCAGTTCAGTTCAGTACGTTAGGTTCTTCAGTTCAGTACGTTAGGTTCTTCAGTTCAGTTCGTTAGGTTCTTCAGTTCAGTACGTTAGGTTCTTCAGTTCAGTACGTTAGGTTCTTCAGTTCAGTACTTTAGGTTCTTCAGTTCAGTAAGTTAGGTTCTTCAGTTCAGTTCAGTATGTTAGGTTCTTCAGTTCAGTACGTTAGGTTCTTCAGTTCAGTACGTTAGGTTCTTCAGTTCAGTACGTTAGGTTCTTCAGTTCAGTAAGTTAGGTTCTTCAGTTCAGTACGTTAGGTTCTTCAGTTCAGTACGTTAGGTTCTTCAGTTCAGTAGTTAGGTTCTTCAGTTCAGTATGTTAGGTTCTTCAGTTCAGTTCAGTACATTAGGTTCTTCAGTTCAGTACGTTAGGTTCTTCAGTTCAGTTCAGTACGTTAGGTTCTTCAGTTCAGTACTTTAGGTTCTTCAGTTCAGTAAGTTAGGTTCTTCAGTTCAGTAAGTTAGGTTCTTCAGTTCAGTATGTTAGGTTCTTCAGTTCAGTACGTTAGGGTTCTACAGTTCTTCAGTTCAGTACGTTAGGTTCTTCAGTTCAGTAAGTTAGGTTCTTCAGTTCAGTATGTTAGGTTCTTCAGTTCAGTACGTTAGGTTCTTCAGTTCAGTATGTTAGGTTCTTCAGTTCAGTACGTTAGGTTCTTCAGTTCAGTATGTTAGGTTCTTCAGTTCAGTAAGTTAGGTTCTTCAGTTCAGTTCAGTACGTTAGGTTCTTCAGTTCAGTACGTTAGGTTCTTCAGTTCAGTTCAGTACGTTAGGTTCTTCAGTTCAGTACGTTAGGTTCTTCAGTTCAGTTCGTTAGGTTCTTCAGTTCAGTACGTTAGGTTCTTCAGTTCAGTACGTTAGGTTCTTCAGTTCAGTACTTTAGGTTCTTCAGTTCAGTAAGTTAGGTTCTTCAGTTCAGTTCAGTTCAGTATGTTAGGTTCTTCAGTTCAGTACGTTAGGTTCTTCAGTTCAGTACGTTAGGTTCTTCAGTTCAGTTCAGTACGTTAGGTTCTTCAGTTCAGTACGTTAAGTTCTTCAGTTCAGTAAGTTAGGTTCTTCAGTTCAGTACGTTAGGTTCTTCAGTTCAGTAAGTTAGGTTCTTCAGTTCAGTATGTTAGGTTCTTCAGTTCAGTTCAGTACATTAGGTTCTTCAGTTCAGTACGTTAGGTTCTTCAGTTCAGTTCAGTACGTTAGGTTCTTCAGTTCAGTACTTTAGGTTCTTCAGTTTCGTTAGGTTCAGTTCAGTATGTTAGGTTCTTCAGTTCAGTTCAGTACGTTAGGTTCTTCAGTTCAGTACGTTAGGTTCTTCAGTTCAGTTCGTTAGGTTCTTCAGTTCAGTACGTTAGGTTCTTCAGTTCAGTACGTTAGGTTCTTCAGTTCAGTACTTTAGGTTCTTCAGTTCAGTAAGTTAGGTTCTTCAGTTCAGTATGTTAGGTTCTTCAGTTCAGTACGTTAGGTTCTTCAGTTCAGTACGTTAGGTTCTTCAGTTCAGTACGTTAGGTTCTTCAGTTCAGTACAGTTCTTCAGTTCAGTAAGTTAGGTTCTTCAGTTCAGTACGTTAGGTTCTTCAGTTCAGTAAGTTAGGTTCTTCAGTTCAGTATGTTAGGTTCTTCAGTTCAGTTCAGTACATTAGGTTCTTCAGTTCAGTACGTTAGGTTCTTCAGTTCAGTTCAGTACGTTAGGTTCTTCAGTTCAGTACTTTAGGTTCTTCAGTTCAGTAAGTTAGGTTCTTCAGTTCAGTAAGTTAGGTTCTTCAGTTCAGTATGTTAGGTTCTTCAGTTCAGTACGTTAGGTTCTTCAGTTCAGTACTTTAGGTTCTTCAGTTCAGTAAGTTAGGTTCTTCAGTTCAGTAAGTTAGGTTCTTCAGTTCAGTATGTTAGGTTCTTCAGGTCAGTACGTTAGGTTCTTCAGTTCAGTATGTTAGGTTCTTCAGTTCAGTACGTTAGGTTCTTCAGTTCAGTACGTTAGGTTCTTCAGTTCAGTACTTTAGGTTCTTCAGTTCAGTACGTTAGGTTCTTCAGTTCAGTACGTTAGGTTCTTCAGTTCAGTTCAGTACGTTAGGTTCTTCAGTTCAGTACGTTAGGTTCTTCAGTTCAGTTCGTTAGGTTCTTCAGTTCAGTACGTTAGGTTCTTCAGTTCAGTACGTTAGGTTCTTCAGTTCAGTACTTTAGGTTCTTCAGTTCAGTAAGTTAGGTTCTTCAGTTCAGTTCAGTATGTTAGGTTCTTCAGTTCAGTACGTTAGGTTCTTCAGTTCAGTACGTTAGGTTCTTCAGTTCAGTTCAGTACGTTAGGTTCTTCAGTTCAGTACGTTAAGTTCTTCAGTTCAGTAAGTTAGGTTCTTCAGTTCAGTACGTTAGGTTCTTCAGTTCAGTAAGTTAGGTTCTTCAGTTCAGTATGTTAGGTTCTTCAGTTCAGTTCAGTACGTTAGGTTCTTCAGTTCAGTACGTTAGGTTCTTCAGTTCAGTTCAGTACGTTAGGTTCTTCAGTTCAGTAAGTTAGGTTCTTCAGTTCAGTAAGTTAGGTTCTTCAGTTCAGTAAGTTAGGTTCTTCAGTTCAGTATGTTAGGTTCTTCAGTTCAGTACGTTAGGTTCTTCAGTTCAGTACTTTAGGTTCTTCAGTTCAGTACGTTAGGTTCTTCAGTTCAGTAAGTTAGGTTCTTCAGTTCAGTATGTTAGGTTCTTCAGTTCAGTACGTTAGGTTCTTCAGTTCAGTATGTTAGGTTCTTCAGTTCAGTACGTTAGGTTCTTCAGTTCAGTATGTTAGGTTCTTCAGTTCAGTAGTTAGGTTCTTCAGTTCAGTTCAGTACGTTAGGTTCTTCAGTTCAGTACGTTAGGTTCTTCAGTTCAGTATGTTAGGTTCTTCAGTTCAGTTCAGTACGTTAGGTTCTTCAGTTCAGTATGTTAGGTTCTTCAGTTCAGTTCAGTACGTTAGGTTCTTCAGTTCAGTACGTTAGGTTCTTCAGTTCAGTAAGTTAGGTTCTTCAGTTCAGTTCAGTACGTTAGGTTCTTCAGTTCAGTACGTTAGGTTCTTCAGTTCAGTATGTTAGGTTCTTCAGTTCAGTTCAGTACGTTAGGTTCTTCAGTTCAGTACGTTAGGTTCTTCAGTTCAGTACGTTAGGTTCTTCAGTCCAGTTCAGTACGTTAGATTCTTCAGTTCAGTACGTTAGGTTCTTCAGTTCAGTATGGTAGGTTCTTCAGTTCAGTTTAGTACGTTAGGTTCTTCAGTTCAGTACGTTAGGTTCTTCAGTTCAGTTCAGTACATTAGGTTCTTCAGTTCAATACGTTAGGTTCTTCAGTTCAGTACGTTAGGTTCTTCAGTTCAGTACGTTAGGTTCTTCAGTTCAGTATGTTAGGTTCTTCAGTTCAGTTCAGTACGTTAGGTTCTTCAGTTCAGTACATTAGGTTCTTCAGTTCAGTACGTTAGGTTCTTCAGTTCAGTATGTTAGATTCTTCAGTTCAGTTCAGTATGTTAGGTTCTTCAGTTCAGTACGTTAGGTTCTTCAGTTCAGTTCAGTACATTAGGTTCTTCAGTTCAGTACGTTAGGTTCTTCAGTTCAGGATGTTAGGTTCTTCAGTTCAGTTCAGTACGTTAGGTTCTTCAGTTCAGGATGTTAGGTTCTTCAGTTCAGTTCAGTACGTTAGGTTCTTCAGTTCAGTATGTTAGGTTCTTCAGTTCAGTTCAGTACGTTAGGTTCTTCAGTTCAGTACGTTAGGTTCTTCAGTTCAGTAAGTTAGGTTCTTCAGTTCAGTACTTTAGGTTCTTCAGTTCAGTACGTTAGGTTCTTCAGTTCAGTACGTTAGGTTCTTCAGTTCAGTAAGTTAGGTTCTTCAGTTCAGTATGTTAGGTTCTTCAGTTCAGTTCAGTACGTTAGGTTCTTCAGTTCAGTACATTATGTTCTTCAGTTCAGTACGTTAGGTTCTTTAGTTCAGTACATTAGGTTCTTCAGTTCAGTATGTTAGGTTCTTCAGTTCAGTACGTTAGGTTCTTCAGTTCAGTTCAGTACGTTAGGTTCTTCAGTTCAGTACGTTAGGTTCTTCAGTTCAGTACGTTAGGTTCTTCAGTTCAGTACGTTAGGTTCTTCAGTTCAGTTCAGTACGTTAGGTTCTTCAGTTCAGTACGTTAGGTTCTTCAGTTCAGTAAGTTAGGTTCTTCAGTTCAGTACGTTAGGTTCTTCAGTTCAGTACGTTAGGTTCTTCAGTTCAGTACGTTAGGTTCTTCAGTTCAGTTCAGTACGTTAGGTTCTTCAGTTCAGTACGTTAGGTTCTTCAGTTCAGTACGTTAGGTTCTTCAGTTTCAGGTTCAGTTCAGTACGTTAGGTTCTTCAGTTCAGTACGTTAGGTTCTTCAGTTCAGTACGTTAGGTTCTTCAGTTCAGTACGTTAGGTTCTTCAGTTCAGTACGTTAGGTTCTTCAGTTTACGTTAGGTTCTTCAGTTCAGTACGTTAGGTTCTTCAGTTCAGTTCAGTACGTTAGGTTCTTCAGTTCAGTACATTAGGTTTCAGTTCAGTACGTTAGGTTCTTCAGTTCAGTACGTTAGGTTCTTCAGTTCAGTATGTTAGGTTCTTCAGTTCAGTTCAGTACGTTAGGTTCTTCTGTTCAATATGTTAGGTTCTTCAGTTCAGTTCAGTATGTTAGGTTCTTCAGTTCAGTACGTTAGGTTCTTCAGTTCAGTAAGTTAGGATCTTCAGTTCAGTACGTTAGGTTCTTCAGTTCAGTACGTTAGGTTCTTCAGTTCAGTACATTAGGTTCTTCAGTTCAGTACGTTAGGTTCTTCAGTTCAGTACGTTAGGTTCTTCAGTTCAGTACGTTAGGTTCTTCAGTTCAGTACGTTAGGTTCTTCAGTTCAGTACGTTAGGTTCTTCAGTTCAGTACATTAGGTTTCAGTTCAGTACGTTAGGTTCTTCAGTTCAGTACGTTAGGTTCTTCAGTTCAGTATGTTAGGTTCTTCAGTTCAGTTCAGTACGTTAGGTTCTTCAGTTCAGTACGTTAGGTTCTTCAGTTCAGTTCAGTTCAGTACGTTAGGTTCTTCAGTTCAGGATGTTAGGTTCTTCAGTTCAGGTCAGTACGTTAGGTTCTTCAGTTCAGTATGTTAGGTTCTTCAGTTCAGTTCAGTACGTTAGGTTCTTCAGTTCAGTACGTTAGGTTCTTCAGTTCAGTAAGTTAGTTTCTTCAGTTCAGTACGTTAGGTTCTTCAGTTCAGTAAGTTAGTTTCTTCAGTTCAGTACGTTAGGTTCTTCAGTTCAGTAAGTTAGGTTCTTCAGTTCAGTATGTTAGGTTCTTCAGTTCAGTTCAGTACGTTAGGTTCTTTCAGTTCAGTACATTAGGTTCTTCAGTTCAGTATGTTAGGTTCTTCAGTTCAGTACGTTAGGTTCTTCAGTTCAGTTCAGTACGTTAGGTTCTTCAGTTCAGTACGTTAGGTTCTTCAGTTCAGTACGTTAGGTTCTTCAGTTCAGTACTTTAGGTTCTTCAGTTCAGTACGTTAGGTTCTTCAGTTCAGTTCAGTACGTTAGGTTCTTCAGTTCAGTACGTTAGGTTCTTCAGTTCAGTTCGTTAGGTTCTTCAGTTCAGTACGTTAGGTTCTTCAGTTCAGTACGTTAGGTTCTTCAGTTCAGTACGTTAGGTTCTTCAGTTCAGTATGTTAGGTTCTTCAGTTCAGTTCAGTACGTTAGGTTCTTCAGTTCAGTACGTTAGGTTCTTCAGTTCAGTTCAGTTCAGTACGTTAGGTTCTTCAGTTCAGGATGTTAGGTTCTTCAGTTCAGGTCAGTACGTTAGGTTCTTCAGTTCAGTATGTTAGGTTCTTCAGTTCAGTTCAGTACGTTAGGTTCTTCAGTTCAGTACGTTAGGTTCTTCAGTTCAGTAAGTTAGTTTCTTCAGTTCAGTACGTTAGGTTCTTCAGTTAGGTACCTTAGGTTCTTCAGTTCAGTACGTTAGGTTCTTCAGTTCAGTAAGTTAGGTTCTTCAGTTCAGTTCAGTACGTTAGGTTCTTCAGTTCAGTATGTTAGGTTCTTCAGTTCAGTTCAGTACGTTAGGTTCTTCAGTTCAGTACGTTAGGTTCTTCAGTTCAGTATGTTAGGTTCTTCAGGTTCTTCAGTTCAGTACGTTAGGTTCTTCAGTTCAGTACGTTAGGTTCTTCAGTTCAGTACGTTAGGTTCTTCAGTTCAGTAAGTTAGGTTCTTCAGTTCAGTATGTTAGGTTCTTCAGTTCAGTTCAGTACGTTAGGTTCTTCAGTTCAGTACATTAGGTTCTTCATTTCAGTACGTTAGGTTCTTCAGTTCAGTACATTAGGTTCTTCAGTTCAGTATGTTAGGTTCTTCAGTTCAGACGTTAGGTTCTTCAGTTCAGTTCAGTACGTTAGGTTCTTCAGTTTCGTTAGGTTCTTCAGTTCAGTACGTTAGGTTCTTCAGTTCAGTAGTTAGGTTCTTCAGTTCAGTACGTTAGGTTCTTCAGTTCAGTACGTTAGGTTCTTCAGTTCAGTACGTTAGGTTCTTCAGTTCAGTACATTAGGTTCTTCAGTTCAGTACGTTAGGTTCTTCAGTTCAGTACGTTAGGTTCTTCAGTTCAGTACGTTAGGTTCTTCAGTTCAGTACGTTAGGTTCTTCAGTTCAGTTCAGTACGTTAGGTTCTTCAGTTCAGTACATTAGGTTCTTCAGTTCAGTACGTTAGGTTCTTCAGTTCAGTACGTTAGGTTCTTCAGTTCAGTATGTTAGGTTCTTCAGTTCAGTTCAGTACGTTAGGTTCTTCAGTTCAGTACGTTAGGTTCTTCAGTTCAGTTCAGTTCAGTACGTTAGGTTCTTCAGTTCAGGATGTTAGGTTCTTCAGTTCAGGTTCAGTACGTTAGGTTCTTCAGTTCAGTATGTTAGGTTCTTCAGTTCAGTTCAGTACGTTAGGTTCTTCAGTTCAGTACGTTAGGTTCTTCAGTTCAGTAAGTTAGTTTCTTCAGTTCAGTACGTTAGGTTCTTCAGTTCAGTACCTTAGGTTCTTCAGTTCAGTACGTTAGGTTCTTCAGTTCAGTAAGTTAGGTTCTTCAGTTCAGTATGTTAGGTTCTTCAGTTCAGTTCAGTACGTTAGGTTCTTCAGTTCAGTACATTAGGTTCTTCAGTTCAGTACGTTAGGTTCTTCAGTTCAGTACGTTAGGTTCTTCAGTTCAGTATGTTAGGTTCTTCAGTTCAGTACGTTAGGTTCTTCAGTTCAGTACAGGTTCTTCAGTTCAGTACGTTAGGTTCTTCAGTTCAGTACTTTAGGTTCTTCAGTTCAGTACGTTAGGTTCAGTTCAGTTCAGTACGTTAGGTTCTTCAGTTCAGTACGTTAGGTTCTTCAGTTCAGTTCAGTACGTTAGGTTCTTCAGTTCAGTACATTAGGTTCCTCAGTTCAGTACGTTAGGTTCTTCAGTTCAGTACGTTAGGTTCTTCAGTTCAGTATGTTAGGTTCTTCAGTTCAGTTCAGTACGTTAGGTTCTTCAGTTCAGTACGTTAGGTTCTTCAGTTCAGTTCAGTACGTTAGGTTCTTCAGTTCAGGATGTTAGGTTCTTCAGTTCAGGTCAGTACGTTAGGTTCTTCAGTTCAGTATGTTAGGTTCTTCAGTTCAGTTCAGTACGTTAGGTTCTTCAGTTCAGTACGTTAGGTTCTTCAGTTCAGTAAGTTAGTTTCTTCAGTTCAGTACGTTAGGTTCTTCAGTTAGGTACCTTAGGTTCTTCAGTTCAGTACGTTAGGTTCTTCAGTTCAGTAAGTTAGGTTCTTCAGTTCAGTATGTTAGGTTCTTCAGTTCAGTTCAGTACGTTAGGTTCTTCAGTTCAGTACATTAGGTTCTTCAGTTCAGTACGTTAGGTTCTTTAGTTCAGTACATTAGGTTCTTCAGTTCAGTATGTTAGGTTCTTCAGTTCAGTACGTTAGGTTCTTCAGTTCAGTTCAGTACGTTAGGTTCTTCAGTTCAGTACGTTAGGTTCTTCAGTTCAGTACGTTAGGTTCTTCAGTTCAGTACGTTAGGTTCTTCAGTTCAGTATGTTAGGTTCTTCAGTTCAGTTCAGTACGTTAGGTTCTTCAGTTCAGTACGTTAGGTTCTTCAGTTCAGTTCGTTAGGTTCTTCAGTTCAGTACGTTAGGTTCTTCAGTTCAGTACGTTAGGTTCTTCAGTTCAGTCTTTAGGTTCTTCAGTTCAGTACGTTAGGTTCTTCAGTTCAGTTCAGTATGTTAGGTTCTTCAGTTCAGTACGTTAGGTTCTTCAGTTCAGTACGTTAGGTTCTTCAGTTCAGTTCAGTACGTTAGGTTCTTCAGTTCAGTACGTTAAGTTCTTCAGTTCAGTAGTTAGGTTCTTCAGTTCAGTACGTTAGGTTCTTCAGTTCAGTAAGTTAGGTTCTTCAGTTCAGTATGTTAGGTTCTTCAGTTCAGTTCAGTACGTTAGGTTCTTCAGTTCGTTAGGTTCTTCAGTTCAGTACGTTAGGTTCTTCAGTTCAGTACTTTAGGTTCTTCAGTTCAGTACGTTAGGTTCTTCAGTTCAGTTCAGTACGTTAGGTTCTTCAGTTCAGTACGTTAGGTTCTTCTTCAGTTCAGTACGTTAGGTTCTTCAGTTCAGTACGTTAGGTTCTTCAGTTCAGTACGTTAGGTTCTTCAGTTCAGTACTTTAGGTTCTTCAGTTCAGTACGTTAGGTTCTTCAGTTCAGTATGTTAGGTTCTTCAGTTTCAGGTTCTTCAGTTCAGTACGTTAGGTTCTTCAGTTCGTTAGGTTCTTCAGTTCAGTATGTTAGGTTCTTCAGTTCAGTTCAGTACGTTAGGTTCTTCAGTTCAGTACGTTAGGTTCTTCAGTTCAGTAGTTAGGTTCTTCAGTTCAGTACGTTAGGTTCTTCAGTTAGGTACCTTAGGTTCTTCAGTTCAGTACGTTAGGTTCTTCAGTTCAGGTTCTTCAGTTCAGTATGTTAGGTTCTTCAGTTCAGTTCAGTACGTTAGGTTCTTCAGTTCAGTACGTTAGGTTCTTCAGTTCAGTACGTTAGGTTCTTCAGTTCAGTACGTTAGGTTCTTCAGTTCAGTACGTTAGGTTCTTCAGTTCAGTACGTTAGGTTCTTCAGTTCAGTACGTTAGGTTCTTCAGTTCAGTACATTAGGTTCTTCATTTCAGTACGTTAGGTTCTTCAGTTCAGTACATTAGGTTCTTCAGTTCAGTATGTTAGGTTCTTCAGTTCAGTACGTTACGTTCTTCAGTTCAGTTCAGTATGTTAGGTTCTTCAGTTCAGTACGTTAGGTTCTTCAGGTCAGTACGTTAGGTTCTTCAGTTCAGTTCAGTACGTTAGGTTCTTCAGTTCAGTACATTAGGTTCTTCAGTTCAGTATGTTAGGTTCTTCAGTTCAGTACGTTAGGTTCTTCAGTTCAGTAAGTTAGGTTCTTCAGTTCAGTATGTTAGGTTCTTCAGTTCAGTTCAGTACATTAGGTTCTTCAGTTCAGTACGTTAGGTTCTTCAGTTCAGTTCAGGTTCTTCAGTTCAGTACTTTAGGTTCTTCAGTTCAGTACGTTAGGTTCTTCAGTTCAGTTCAGTACGTTAGGTTCTTCAGTTCAGTACGTTAGGTTCTTCAGTTCAGTTCAGTACATTAGGTTCTTCAGTTCAGTACGTTAGGTTCTTCAGTTCAGTACGTTAGGTTCTTCAGTTCAGTACTTTAGGTTCTTCAGTTCAGTACGTTAGGTTCTTCAGTTCAGTTCAGTATGTTAGGTTCTTCAGTTCAGTACGTTAGGTTCTTCAGTTCAGTACGTTAGGTTCTTCAGTTCAGTACGTTAGGTTCTTCAGTTCAGTACATTAGGTTCTTCAGTTCAGTTCAGTACGTTAGGTTCTTCAGTTCAGTACGTTAGGTTCTTCAGTTCAGTACGTTAGGTTCTTCAGTTCAGTACGTTAGGTTCTTCAGTTCAGTACGTTAGGTTCTTCAGTTCAGTACGTTAGGTTCTTCAGTTCAGTACGTTAGGTTCTTCAGTTCAGTATGTTAGGTTCTTCAGTTCAGTTCAGTACGTTAGGTTCTTCAGTTCAGTATGTTAGGTTCTTCAGTTCAGTTCAGTATGTTAGGTTCTTCAGTTCAGTACGTTAGGTTCTTCAGTTCAGTAAGTTAGGTTCTTCAGTTCAGTACGTTAGGTTCTTCAGTTCAGTACGTTATGTTCTTCAGTTCAGTATGTTAGGTTCTTCAGTTCAGTTCAGTACGTTAGGTTCTTCAGTTCAGTATGTTAGGTTCTTCAGTTCAGTTCAGTACTTTAGGTTCTTCAGTTCAGTACGTTAGGTTCTTCAGTTCAGTTCAGTACGTTAGGTTCTTCAGTTCAGTACGTTAGGTTCTTCAGTTCAGTACGTTAGGTTCTTCAGTTCAGTACTTTAGGTTCTTCAGTTCAGTACGTTAGGTTCTTCAGTTCAGTTCAGTACGTTAGGTTCTTCAGTTCAGTACGTTAGGTTCTTCAGTTCAGTACGTTAGGTTCTTCAGTTCAGTTCAGTACGTTAGGTTCTTCAGTTCAGTACATTAGGTTCTTCAGTTCAGTTCAGTACATTAGGTACGTTAGGTTCTTCAGTTCAGTATGTTAGGTTCTTCAGTTCAGTACGTTATTTTTTTATTTTTTATTTTTTTATTTATTTCACCTTTATTTAACCAGGTAGGCTAGTTGAGAACAAGTTCTCATTTACAACTGCGACCTGGCCAAGATAAAGCATAGCAGTGTGAGCAGACAACACAGAGTTACACATGGAATAAACAAATTAACAAGTCAATAACACAGTAGAAAACAAAGGGGGAGTCTATGTACAATGTACAATGTGTGCAAAAGGCATGAGGGGGTAGACGAATAGTTACAATTTTGCAGATTAACACTGGAGTGATATATGATCAGATGGTCATGTACAGGTAGAGATATTGGTGTGCAAAAGAGCAGAAAAGTAAATTAAAAAAAACAGTATGGGGATGAGGTAGGTTCTTCAGTTCAGTATGTTAGGTTCTTCAGTTCAGTTCAGTACGTTAGGTTCTTCAGTTCAGTACATTAGGTTCTTCAGTTCAGTACGTTAGGTTCTTCAGTTCAGTATGTTAGATTCTTCAGTTCAGTTCAGTATGTTAGGTTCTTCAGTTCAGTACGTTAGGTTCTTCAGTTCAGTTCAGTACATTAGGTTCTTCAGTTCAGTACGTTAGGTTCTTCAGTTCAGGATGTTAGGTTCTTCAGTTCAGTTCAGTACGTTAGGTTCTTCAGTTCAGTATGTTAGGTTCTTCAGTTCAGTTCAGTACGTTAGGTTCTTCAGTTCAGTACGTTAGGTTCTTCAGTTCAGTAAGTTAGGTTCTTCAGTTCAGTACGTTAGGTTCTTCAGTTCAGTACGTTAGGTTCTTCAGTTCAGTACGTTAGGTTCTTCAGTTCAGTAAGTTAGGTTCTTCAGTTCAGTATGTTAGGTTCTTCAGTTCAGTACGTTAGGTTCTTCAGTTCAGTACGTTAGGTTCTTCAGTTCAGTCGTTAGGTTCTTCAGTTCAGTACGTTAGGTTCTTCAGTTCAGTATGTTAGGTTCTTCAGTTCAGTACGTTAGGTTCTTCAGTTCAGTACGTTAGGTTCTTCAGTTCAGTCGTTAGGTTCAGTTCAGTTCAGTACGTTAGGTTCTTTCAGTTCGTTAGGTTCTTCAGTTCAGTACGTTAGGTTCTTCAGTTCAGTATGTTAGGTTCTTCAGTTCAGTTCAGTACGTTAGGTTCTTCAGTTCAGTATGTTAGGTTCTTCAGTTCAGTTCAGTACGTTAGGTTCTTCAGTTCAGTAAGTTAGGTTCTTCAGTTCAGTACGTTAGGTTCTTCAGTTCAGTATGTTAGGTTCTTCAGTTCAGTACGTTAGGTTCTTCAGTTCAGTAAGTTAGGTTCTTCAGTTCAGTATGTTAGGTTCTTCAGTTCAGTTCAGTACGTTAGGGTTCTTAGGTTCTTCAGTTCAGTACGTTAGGTTCTTCAGTTCAGTACGTTAGGTTCTTCAGTTCAGTACGTTAGGTTCTTCAGTTCAGTTCAGTACGTTAGGTTCTTCAGTTCAGTACGTTAGGTTCTTCAGTTCAGTACTTTAGGTTCTTCAGTTCAGTACGTTAGGTTCTTCAGTTCAGTACATTAGGTTCTTCAGTTCAGTACGTTAGGTTCTTCAGTTCAGTATGTTAGGTTCTTCAGTTCAGTACGTTAGGTTCTTCAGTTCAGTATGTTAGGTTCTTCAGTACAGTTCAGTACGTTAGGTTCTTCAGTTCAGTACGTTAGGTTATTCAGTTCAGTACGTTAGGTTCTTCAGTTCAGTACGTTAGGTTCTTCAGTTCAGTACGTTAGGTTCTTCAGTTCAGTACGTTAGGTTCTTCAGTTCAGTACGTTAGGTTCTTCAGTTCAGTACATTAGGTTCTTCAGTTCAGTACGTTAGGTTCTTCAGTTCAGTACGTTAGGTTCTTCAGTTCAGTACGTTAGGTTCTTCAGTTCAGTTCAGTACGTTAGGTTCTTCAGTTCAGTACGTTAGGTTCTTCAGTTCAGTTCAGTACGTTAGGTTCTTCAGTTCAGTACGTTAGGTTCTTCAGTTCAGTACTTTAGGTTCTTCAGTTCAGTACGTTAGGTGCTTCAGTTCAGTTCAGTACGTTAGGTTCTTCAGTTCAGTACATTAGGTTCTTCAGTTCAGTACGTTAGGTTCTTCAGTTCAGTATGTTAGGTTCTTCAGTTCAGTTCAGTACGTTAGGTTCTTCAGTTCAGTTCAGTACGTTAGGTTCTTCAGTTCAGTTCAGTACGTTAGGTTCTTCAGTTCAGTACGTTAGGTTCTTCAGTTCAGTACGTTAGGTTCTTCAGTTCAGTTCAGTACGTTAGGTTCTTCAGTTCAGTACGTTAGGTTCTTCAGTTCAGTTCAGTACGTTAGGTTCTTCAGTTCAGTATGTTAGGTTCTTCAGTTCAGTTCAGTACGTTAGGTTCTTCAGTTCAGTATGTTAGGTTCTTCAGGTTCTTCAGTTCAGTACGTTAGGTTCTTCAGTTCAGTACGTTAGGTTCTTCAGTTCAGTACGTTAGGTTCTTCAGTTCAGTAAGTTAGGTTCTTCAGTTCAGTATGTTAGGTTCTTCAGTTCAGTTCAGTACGTTAGGTTCTTCAGTTCAGTACATTAGGTTCTTCATTTCAGTACGTTAGGTTCTTCAGTTCAGTACATTAGGTTCTTCAGTTCAGTATGTTAGGTTCTTCAGTTCAGTACGTTAGGTTCTTCAGTTCAGTTCAGTACGTTAGGTTCTTCAGTTCAGTACGTTAGGTTCTTTAGTTCAGTTCAGTACATTAGGTAGTTCAGTTCAGTACGTTAGGTTCTTCAGTTCAGTACGTTAGGTTCTTCAGTTCAGTAAGTTAGGTTCTTCAGTTCAGTACGTTAGGTTCTTCAGTTCAGTACGTTAGGTTCTTCAGTTCAGTACGTTAGGTTCTTCAGTTCAGTACGTTAGGTTCTTCAGTTCAGTTCAGTACGTTAGGTTCTTCAGTTCAGTACGTTAGGTTCTTCAGTTCAGTACGTTAGGTTCTTCAGTTCAGTACGTTAGGTTCTTCAGTTCAGTACGTTAGGTTCTTCAGTTCAGTACGTTAGGTTCTTCAGTTCAGTTAGGTTCTTCAGTTCAGTACGTTAGGTTCTTCAGTTCAGTACGTTAGGTTCTTCAGTTCAGTACGTTAGGTTCTTCAGTTCAGTACGTTAGGTTCTTCAGTTCAGTTCAGTACGTTAGGTTCAGTTTCAGGTTCTTCAGTTCAGTACGTTAGGTTCTTCAGTTCAGTACGTTAGGTTCTTCAGTTCAGTACGTTAGGTTCTTCAGTTCAGTTCAGTACGTTAGGTTCTTCAGTTCAGTACGTTAGGTTCTTCAGTTCAGTTCAGTACGTTAGGTTCTTCAGTTCAGTACGTTAGGTTCTTCAGTTCAGTACTTTAGGTTCTTCAGTTCAGTACGTTAGGTGCTTCAGTTCAGTTCAGTACGTTAGGTTCTTCAGTTCAGTACATTAGGTTCTTCAGTTCAGTACGTTAGGTTCTTCAGTTTCAGGTTCTTCAGTTCAGTACGTTAGGTTCTTCAGTTCAGTACGTTAGGTTCTTCAGTTCAGTTCAGTACGTTAGGTTCTTCAGTTCAGTACATTAGGTTCCTCAGTTCAGTACGTTAGGTTCTTCAGTTCAGTACGTTAGGTTCTTCAGTTCAGTATGTTAGGTTCTTCAGTTCAGTTCAGTACGTTAGGTTCTTCAGTTCAGTACGTTAGGTTCTTCAGTTCAGTTCAGTACGTTAGGTTCTTCAGTTCAGGATGTTAGGTTCTTCAGTTCAGTACGTTAGGTTCTTCAGTTCAGTATGTTAGGTTCTTCAGTTCAGTTCAGTACGTTAGGTTCTTCAGTTCAGTACGTTAGGTTCTTCAGTTCAGTAAGTTAGTTTCTTCAGTTCAGTACGTTAGGTTCTTCAGTTAGGTACCTTAGGTTCTTCAGTTCAGTACGTTAGGTTCTTCAGTTCAGTAAGTTAGGTTCTTCAGTTCAGTATGTTAGGTTCTTCAGTTCAGTTCAGTACGTTAGGTTCTTCAGTTCAGTACATTAGGTTCTTCAGTTCAGTATGTTAGGTTCTTCAGTTCAGTACGTTAGGTTCTTCAGTTCAGTTCAGTACGTTAGGTTCTTCAGTTCAGTACGTTAGGTTCTTCAGTTCAGTACGTTAGGTTCTTCAGTTCAGTACTTTAGGTTCTTCAGTTCAGTACGTTAGGTTCTTCAGTTCAGTTCAGTACGTTAGGTTCTTCAGTTCAGTACGTTAGGTTCTTCAGTTCAGTTCGTTAGGTTCTTCAGTTCAGTACGTTAGGTTCTTCAGTTCAGTACGTTAGGTTCTTCAGTTCAGTACGTTAGGTTCTTCAGTTCAGTATGTTAGGTTCTTCAGTTCAGTTCAGTACGTTAGGTTCTTCAGTTCAGTACGTTAGGTTCTTCAGTTCAGTTCAGTACGTTAGGTTCTTCAGTTCAGGATGTTAGGTTCTTCTTCAGTTCAGTACGTTAGGTTCTTCAGTTCAGTATGTTAGGTTCTTCAGTTCAGTTCAGTACGTTAGGTTCTTCAGTTCAGTACGTTAGGTTCTTCAGTTCAGTAAGTTAGTTTCTTCAGTTCAGTACGTTAGGTTCTTCAGTTAGGTACCTTAGGTTCTTCAGTTCAGTACGTTAGGTTCTTCAGTTCAGTAAGTTAGGTTCTTCAGTTCAGTTCAGTACGTTAGGTTCTTCAGTTCAGTATGTTAGGTTCTTCAGTTCAGTTCAGTACGTTAGGTTCTTCAGTTCAGTACGTTAGGTTCTTCAGTTCAGTACGTTAGGTTCTTCAGTTCAGTAAGTTAGGTTCTTCAGTTCAGTACGTTAGGTTCTTCAGTTCAGTACGTTAGGTTCTTCAGTTCAGTACGTTAGGTTCTTCAGTTCAGTAAGTTAGGTTCTTCAGTTCAGTATGTTAGGTTCTTCAGTTCAGTTCAGTACGTTAGGTTCTTCAGTTCAGTACATTAGGTTCTTCATTTCAGTACGTTAGGTTCTTCAGTTCAGTACATTAGGTTCTTCAGTTCAGTATGTTAGGTTCTTCAGTTCAGTACGTTACGTTCTTCAGTTCAGTTCAGTACGTTAGGTTCTTCAGTTCAGTACGTTAGGTTCTTCAGGTCAGTACGTTAGGTTCTTCAGTTCAGTAAGTTAGGTTCAGTTCAGTACGTTAGGTTCTTCAGTTCAGTACGTTAGGTTCTTCAGTTCAGTACGTTAGGTTCTTCAGTTCAGTACATTAGGTTCTTCAGTTCAGTACGTTAGGTTCTTCAGTTCAGTACGTTAGGTTCTTCAGTTCAGTACGTTAGGTTCTTCAGTTCAGTACGTTAGGTTCTTCAGTTCAGTTCAGTACGTTAGGTTCTTCAGTTCAGTACATTAGGTTCTTCAGTTCAGTACGTTAGGTTCTTCAGTTCAGTACGTTAGGTTCTTCAGTTCAGTATGTTAGGTTCTCCAGTTCAGTACGTTAGGTTCTTCAGTTCAGTACGTTAGGTTCTTCAGTTCAGGTCAGTACGTTAGGTTCTTCAGTTCAGTATGTTAGGTTCTTCAGTTCAGTTCAGTACGTTAGGTTCTTCAGTTCAGTACGTTAGGTTCTTCAGTTCAGTAAGTTAGTTTCTTCAGTTCAGTACGTTAGGTTCTTCAGTTCAGTAAGTTAGTTTCTTCAGTTCAGTACGTTAGGTTCTTCAGTTAGGTACCTTAGGTTCTTCAGTTCAGTACGTTAGGTTCTTCAGTTCAGTAAGTTAGGTTCTTCAGTTCAGTATGTTAGGTTCTTCAGTTCAGTTCAGTACGTTAGGTTCTTCAGTTTCATTAGGTTCTTCAGTTCAGTACGTTAGGTTCTTCAGTTCAGTACGTTAGGTTCTTCAGTTCAGTATGTTAGGTTCTTCAGTTCAGTTCAGTACGTTAGGTTCTTCAGTTCAGTACGTTAGGTTCTTCAGTTCAGTACGTTAGGTTCTTCAGTTCAGTACGTTAGGTTCTTCAGTTCAGTTCAGTACGTTAGGTTCTTCAGTTCAGTACGTTAGGTTCTTCAGTTCAGTTCGTTAGGTTCTTCAGTTCAGTACGTTAGGTTCTTCAGTTCAGTACGTTAGGTTCTTCAGTTCAGTACGTTAGGTTCTTCAGTTCAGTATGTTAGGTTCTTCAGTTCAGTTCAGTACGTTAGGTTCTTCAGTTCAGTACGTTAGGTTCTTCAGTTCAGTTCAGTTCAGTACGTTAGGTTCTTCAGTTCAGGATGTTAGGTTCTTCAGTTCAGGTCAGTACGTTAGGTTCTTCAGTTCAGTATGTTAGGTTCTTCAGTTCAGTTCAGTACGTTAGGTTCTTCAGTTCAGTACGTTAGGTTCTTCAGTTCAGTAAGTTAGTTTCTTCAGTTCAGTACGTTAGGT
Organism: Oncorhynchus tshawytscha; assembly: GCF_018296145.1. Classification (NCBI taxonomy): domain Eukaryota; kingdom Metazoa; phylum Chordata; class Actinopteri; order Salmoniformes; family Salmonidae; genus Oncorhynchus; species Oncorhynchus tshawytscha. Next base: position 1,049,630 of record NC_056437.1, on the reverse strand, counting down.
TCTTCAGTTAGGTACCTTAGGTTCTTCAGTTCAGTACGTTAGGTTCTTCAGTTCAGTAAGTTAGGTTCTTCAGTTCAGTATGTTAGGTTCTTCAGTTCAGTTCAGTACGTTAGGTTCTTCAGTTCAGTACATTAGGTTCTTCAGTTCAGTACGTTAGGTTCTTTAGTTCAGTACATTAGGTTCTTCAGTTCAGTATGTTAGGTTCTTCAGTTCAGTACGTTAGGTTCTTCAGTTCAGTTCAGTACGTTAGGTTCTTCAGTTCAGTACGTTAGGTTCTTCAGTTCAGTACGTTAGGTTCTTCAGTTCAGTACTTTAGGTTCTTCAGTTCAGTACGTTAGGTTCTTCAGTTCAGTTCAGTACGTTAGGTTCTTCAGTTCAGTACGTTAGGTTCTTCAGTTCAGTTCGTTAGGTTCTTCAGTTCAGTACGTTAGGTTCTTCAGTTCTTCAGGTTCAGTTCAGTACGTTAGGTTCTTCAGTTCAGTAAGTTAGGTTCTTCAGTTCAGTTCAGTATGTTAGGTTCTTCAGTTCAGTACGTTAGGTTCTTCAGTTCAGTACGTTAGGTTCTTCAGTTCAGTTCAGTACGTTAGGTTCTTCAGTTCAGTACAGTTCTTCAGTTCAGTAAGTTAGGTTCTTCAGTTCAGTACGTTAGGTTCTTCAGTTCAGTAAGTTAGGTTCTTCAGTTCAGTATGTTAGGTTCTTCAGTTCAGTTCAGTACATTAGGTTCTTCAGTTCAGTACGTTAGGTTCTTCAGTTCAGTACGTTAGGTTCTTCAGTTCAGTACTTTAGGTTCTTCAGTTCAGTACGTTAGGTTCTTCAGTTCAGTTCAGTACGTTAGGTTCTTCAGTTCAGTACGTTAGGTTCTTCAGTTCAGTTCAGTACATTAGGTTCTTCAGTTCAGTACGTTAGGTTCTTCAGTTCAGTACGTTAGGTTCTTCAGTTCAGTACGTTAGGTTCTTCAGTTCAGTACGTTAGGTTCTTCAGTTCAGTTCAGTATGTTAGGTTCTTCAGTTCAGTACGTTAGGTTCTTCAGTTCAGTACGTTAGGTTCTTCAGTTCAGTACGTTAGGTTCTTCAGTTCAGTATGTTAGGTTCTTCAGTTCAGTTCAGTACGTTAGGTTCTTCAGTTCAGTACGTTAGGTTCTTCAGTTCAGTACGTTAGGTTCTTCAGTTCAGTACGTTAGGTTCAGTACGTTAGGTTCTTCAGTTCAGTACGTTAGGTTCTTCAGTTCAGTAAGTTAGGTTCTTCAGTTCAGTATGTTAGGTTCTTCAGTTCAGTTCAGTACGTTAGGTTCTTCAGTTCAGTACATTAGGTTCTTCAGTTCAGTACGTTAGGTTCTTCAGTTCAGTACTTTAGGTTCTTCAGTTCAGTACGTTAGGTTCTTCAGTTCAGTTCAGTACGTTAGGTTCTTCAGTTCAGTACGTTAGGTTCTTCAGTTCAGTTCGTTAGGTTCTTCAGTTCAGTACGTTAGGTTCTTCAGTTCAGTACGTTAGGTTCTTCAGTTCAGTACTTTAGGTTCTTCAGTTCAGTAAGTTAGGTTCTTCAGTTCAGTTCAGTATGTTAGGTTCTTCAGTTCAGTACGTTAGGTTCTTCAGTTCAGTACGTTAGGTTCTTCAGTTCAGTTCAGTACGTTAGGTTCTTCAGTTCAGTACGTTAAGTTCTTCAGTTCAGTAAGTTAGGTTCTTCAGTTCAGTACGTTAGGTTCTTCAGTTCAGTAAGTTAGGTTCTTCAGTTCAGTATGTTAGGTTCTTCAGTTCAGTTCAGTACATTAGGTTCTTCAGTTCAGTACGTTAGGTTCTTCAGTTCAGTACGTTAGGTTCTTCAGTTCAGTACTTTAGGTTCTTCAGTTCAGTACGTTAGGTTCTTCAGTTCAGTTCAGTACGTTAGGTTCTTCAGTTCAGTACGTTAGGTTCTTCAGTTCAGTTCAGTACGTTAGGTTCTTCAGTTCAGTACGTTAGGTTCTTCAGTTCAGTACGTTAGGTTCTTCAGTTCAGTACGTTAGGTTCTTCAGTTCGTTAGGTTCTTCAGTTCAGTTCAGTATGTTAGGTTCTTCAGTTCAGTACGTTAGGTTCTTCAGTTCAGTACGTTAGGTTCTTCAGTTCAGTACGTTAGGTTCTTCAGTTCAGTATGTTAGGTTCTTCAGTTCAGTTCAGTACGTTAGGTTCTTCAGTTCAGTACGTTAGGTTCTTCAGTTCAGTACGTTAGGTTCTTCAGTTCAGTACGTTAGGTTCTTCAGTTCAGTACGTTAGGTTCTTCAGTTCAGTACGTTAGGTTCTTCAGTTCAGTACGTTAGGTTCTTCAGTTCAGTTCAGTACGTTAGGTTCTTCAGTTCAGTTCAGTACGTTAGGTTCTTCTGTTCAATATGTTAGGTTCTTCAGTTCAGTTCAGTATGTTAGGTTCTTCAGTTCAGTACGTTAGGTTCTTCAGTTCAGTAAGTTAGGATCTTCAGTTCAGTACGTTAGGTTCTTCAGTTCAGTACGTTAGGTTCTTCAGTTCAGTACATTAGGTTCTTCAGTTCAGTACGTTAGGTTCTTCAGTTCAGTATGTTAGGTTCTTCAGTTCAGTTCAGTACTTTAGGTTCTTCAGTTCAGTACGTTAGGTTCTTCAGTTCAGTTCAGTACGTTAGGTTCTTCAGTTCAGTACGTTAGGTTCTTCAGTTCAGTACGTTAGGTTCTTCAGTTCAGTACTTTAGGTTCTTCAATTCAGTACGTTAGGTTCTTCAGTTCAGTTCAGTACGTTAGGTTCTTCAGTTCAGTACGTTAGGTTCTTCAGTTCAGTACGTTAGGTTCTTCAGTTCTTCAGGTTCTTCAGTTCAGTACATTAGGTTCTTCAGTTCAGTACGTTAGGTTCTTCAGTTCAGTATGTTAGGTTCTTCAGTTCAGTACGTTATTTTTTTATTTTTTATTTTTTTATTTATTTCTTTATTTAACCAGGTAGGCTAGTTGAGAACAAGTTCTCATTTCAACTGCGACCTGGCCAAGGTTCATAGCAGTGTCAGACAACACAGAGTTCTGGAATAAACAAATTAACAAGTCAATCACAGTAGAAAACAAAGGGGGAGTTATGTTCAATTACAATGTTGCAAAAGGCATGAGGGGGTAGACGAATAGTTACAATTTTGCAGATTAACACTGGAGTGATATATGATCAGTTAGAGATATTGGTTGCAAAAGAGCAGAAAAGTAAATTAAAAAAAACAGTATGGGGATGAGGTTAGGTTCTTCAGTTCAGTATGTTAGGTTCTTCAGTTCAGTTCAGTACGTTAGGTTCTTCAGTTCAGTACATTAGGTTCTTCAGTTCAGTACGTTAGGTTCTTCAGTTCAGTATGTTAGGTTCTTCAGTTCAGTTCAGTATGTTAGGTTCTTCAGTTCAGTACGTTAGGTTCTTCAGTTCAGTACATTAGGTTCTTCAGTTCAGTCGTTAGGTTCTTCAGTTCAGATGTTAGGTTCTTCAGTTCAGTTCAGTACGTTAGGTTCTTCAGTTCAGTATGTTAGGTTCTTCAGTTCAGTTCAGTACGTTAGGTTCTTCAGTTCAGTACGTTAGGTTCTTCAGTTCAGTAAGTTAGTTCTTCAGTTCAGTACGTTAGGTTCTTCAGTTCAGTACGTTAGGTTCTTCAGTTCAGTACGTTAGGTTCTTCAGTTCAGTAAGTTAGGTTCTTCAGTTCAGTATGTTAGGTTCTTCAGTTCAGTTCAGTACGTTAGGTTCTTCAGTTCAGTACGTTAGGTTCTTCTTCAGTTCAGTACGTTAGGTTCTTCAGTTCAGTATGTTAGGTTCTTCAGTTCAGTACGTTAGGTTCTTCAGTTCAGTACGTTAGGTTCTTCAGTTCAGTACGTTAGGTTCTTCAGTTCAGTACGTTAGGTTCTTCAGTTCAGTACGTTAGGTTCTTCAGTTCAGTACGTTAGGTTCTTCAGTACGTTAGGTTCTTCAGTTCAGTATGTTAGGTTCTTCAGTTCAGTACGTTAGGTTCTTCAGTTCAGTATGTTAGGTTCTTCAGTTCAGTTCAGTACGTTAGGTTCTTCAGTTCAGTACGTTAGGTTCTTCAGTTCAGTACGTTAGGGTTCAGTACGTTAGGTTCTTCAGTTCAGTACGTTAGGTTCTTCAGTTCAGTAAGTTAGGTTCTTCAGTTCAGTATGTTAGGTTCTTCAGTTCAGTACGTTAGGTTCTTCAGTTCAGTCGTTAGGTTCTTCAGTTCAGTACGTTAGGTTCTTCAGTTCAGTACGTTAGGTTCTTCAGTTCAGTACGTTAGGTTCTTCAGTTCAGTACGTTAGGTTCTTCAGTTCAGTACGTTAGGTTCTTCAGTTCAGTTCAGTACGTTAGGTTCTTCAGTTCAGTATGTTAGGTTCTTCAGTTCAGTTCAGTACGTTAGGTTCTTCAGTTCAGTACATTAGGTTCTTCAGTTCAGTACGTTAGGTTCTTCAGTTCAGTACGTTAGGTTCTTCAGTTCAGTAAGTTAGGTTCTTCAGTTCAGTTCAGTACGTTAGGTTCTTCAGTTCAGTACGTTAGGTTCTTCAGTTCAGTAAGTTAGGTTCTTCAGTTCAGTATGTTAGGTTCTTCAGGTTCTTCATTTCAGTAAGTTAGGTTCTTCAGTTCAGTACGTTAGGTTCTTCAGTTCAGTACATTAGGTTCTTCAGTTCAGTACGTTAGGTTCTTCAGTTCAGTACGTTAGGTTCTTCAGTTCAGTACGTTAGGTTCTTCAGTTCAGTATGTTAGGTTCTTCAGTTCAGTACGTTAGGTTCTTCAGTTCAGTACATTAGGTTTCAGTTCAGTACGTTAGGTTCTTCAGTTCAGTACGTTAGGTTCTTCAGTTCAGTAGTTAGGTTCTTCAGTTCAGTTCAGTACGTTAGGTTCTTCAGTTCAGTACGTTAGGTTCTTCAGGTTCTTCAGTTCTTCAGTTCAGGATGTTAGGTTCTTCAGTTCAGGTCAGTACGTTAGGTTCTTCAGTTCAGTATGTTAGGTTCTTCAGTTCAGTACGTTAGGTTCTTCAGTTCAGTTAGGTTCTTCAGTTCAGTTAGGTTCTTCAGTTCAGTCGTTAGGTTCTTCAGTTACGTTAGGTTCTTCAGTTCAGTACGTTAGGTTCTTCAGTTCAGTAAGTGTTCTTCAGTTCAGTATGTTAGGTTCTTCAGTTCAGTTCAGTACGTTAGGTTCTTCAGTTCAGTACGTTAGGTTCTTCAGTTCAGTACGTTAGGTTCTTCAGTTCAGTACTTTAGGTTCTTCAGTTCAGTACGTTAGGTTCTTCAGTTCAGTACGTTAGGTTCTTCAGTTCAGTACGTTAGGTTCTTCAGTTCAGTACTTTAGGTTCTTCAGTTCAGTTCAGTACGTTAGGTTCTTCAGTTCAGTTCAGTACGTTAGGTTCTTCAGTTCAGTACGTTAGGTTCTTCAGTTCAGTACGTTAGGTTCTTCAGTTCAGTACGTTAGGTTCTTCAGTTCAATACGTTAGGTTCTTCAGTTCAGTACGTTAGGTTCTTCAGTTCAGTATGTTAGGTTCTTCAGTTCAGTTCAGTACGTTAGGTTCTTCAGTTCAGTACGTTAGGTTCTTCAGTTCAGTTCAGTTCAGTACGTTAGGTTCTTCAGTTCAGGATGTTAGGTTCTTCAGTTCAGTCAGTACGTTAGGTTCTTCAGTTCAGTATGTTAGGTTCTTCAGTTCAGTTCAGTACGTTAGGTTCTTCAGTTCAGTACGTTAGGTTCTTCAGTTCAGTAAGTTAGGTTCTTCAGTTCAGTACGTTAGGTTCTTCAGTTAGGTCAGGTTCTTCAGTTCAGTACGTTAGGTTCTTCAGTTCAGTAAGTTAGGTTCTTCAGTTCAGTTCAGTACGTTAGGTTCTTCAGTTCAGTATGTTAGGTTCTTCAGTTCAGTTCAGTACGTTAGGTTCTTCAGTTTCAGGTTCTTCAGTTCAGTACGTTAGGTTCTTCAGTTCAGTACGTTAGGTTCTTCAGTTCAGTACGTTAGGTTCTTCAGTTTCGTTAGGTTCTTCAGTTCAGTACGTTAGGTTCTTCAGTTCAGTATGTTAGGTTCTTCAGTTCAGTTCAGTACGTTAGGTTCTTCAGTTCAGTACGTTAGGTTCTTCAGTTCAGTACGTTAGGGTTTACATTAGGTTCTTCAGTTCAGTATGTTAGGTTCTTCAGTTCAGTACGTTAGGTTCTTCAGTTCAGTTCAGTACGTTAGGTTCTTCAGTTCAGTACGTTAGGTTCTTCAGTTCAGTACGTTAGGTTCTTCAGTTCAGTTCAGTACGTTAGGTTCTTCAGTTCAGTTCAGTACGTTAGGTTCTTCAGTTCAGTACGTTAGGTTCTTCAGTTCAGTACGTTAGGTTCTTCAGTTCAGTTCAGTACGTTAGGTTCTTCAGTTCAGTACGTTAGGTTCTTCAGTTCAGTACGTTAGGTTCTTCAGTTCAGTACGTTAGGTTCTTCAGTTCAGTACGTTAGGTTCTTCAGTTCAGTACGTTAGGTTCTTCAGTTCAGTACGTTAGGTTAGGTTCTTCAGTTCAGTACGTTAGGTTCTTCAGTTCAGTACGTTAGGTTCTTCAGTTCAGTACGTTAGGTTCTTCAGTTCAGTTAGGTTCTTCAGTTCAGTACGTTAGGTTCTTCAGTTCAGTTCAGTACGTTAGGTTCTTCAGTTCAGTACAGTTCAGTACGTTAGGTTCTTCAGTTTCGTTAGGTTCTTCAGTTCAGTATGTTAGGTTCTTCAGTTCAGTTCAGTACGTTAGGTTCTTCAGTTCAGTACGTTAGGTTCTTCAGTTCAGTTCAGTACGTTAGGTTCTTCAGTTCAGTACGTTAGGTTCTTCAGTTCAGTACGTTAGGTTCTTCAGTTCAGTACGTTAGGTTCTTCAGTTCAGTATGTTAGGTTCTTCAGTTCAGTTAAGTTAGGTTCTTCTTCAGTTCAGTACGTTAGGTTCTTCAGTTCAGTACGTTAGGTTCTTCAGTTCAGTACGTTAGGTTCTTCAGTTCAGTAAGTTAGGTTCTTCAGTTCAGTATGTTAGGTTCTTCAGTTCAGTTCAGTACGTTAGGTTCTTCAGTTCAGTACATTAGGTTCTTCATTTCAGTACGTTAGGTTCTTCAGTTCAGTACATTAGGTTCTTCAGTTCAGTACGTTAGGTTCTTCAGTTCAGTACGTTAGGTTCTTCAGTTCAGTACGTTAGGTTCTTCAGTTCAGTTTAGGTTCTTTACGTTAGGTTCTTCAGTTCAGTTCAGTACGTTAGGTTCTTCAGTTCAGTACGTTAGGTTCTTCAGTTCAGTTCGTTAGGTTCTTCAGTTCAGTACGTTAGGTTCTTCAGTTCAGTACGTTAGGTTCTTCAGTTCAGTACGTTAGGTTCTTCAGTTCAGTATGTTAGGTTCTTCAGTTCAGTTCAGTACGTTAGGTTCTTCAGTTCAGTACGTTAGGTTCTTCAGTTCA